>NW_022475376.1:0-110474 GCF_009193585.1 Aspergillus caelatus
GGGAGGGGCAGATGATCTGGGAACGGAGGGCGGAAGTAGTCCTCTTGCTGCGTCAGAGCTGGTGGAAATCCATGGCTGGGAGGGTCAGACTAA
The DNA here is from genome assembly GCF_009193585.1 of Aspergillus caelatus. Taxonomy (NCBI): domain Eukaryota; kingdom Fungi; phylum Ascomycota; class Eurotiomycetes; order Eurotiales; family Aspergillaceae; genus Aspergillus; species Aspergillus caelatus. The sequence continues at coordinate 94 of NW_022475376.1, forward strand.
CACGAAGACGTTGTATCAAAACGGATAGGGTGCCAAATTTCCAGAGACCGAAAGTGGATCGAAGAGGCCGGGGATAAGCGCTGACTGGCTTGAGGAACCCCGCACGATCGTCTGGAAAGACAGCTACGGTGGGGTAATGGTGGACTCCCGGTCTTCAATACTGCCTCGGGCCCTGGCACCTCAGCCAATTGGGACCCCTGATTGCAGTCGGATTACTGAACCTGACCGGTAAAATTACGGGCCAACGCTAACTTGGGAAGTAATCGAGTACTTTTCTCCTCTCCTCTTCGGTGTTATCACTTGAGCTTTCTCCAGTCAATGGTTGACTATTTCCCCCTCCTCTTTTTTCTTTTTTTATTTTTATTTTTTTGTTTTTTTTAATTTTTGTAATTCCCTTTTTCTAGGTTGCCTTCCCACCTTTCCCCCTCCTTACCTATTCGGTCCTGTGCGATTCGCACTGCAATTAAAAAGTATTAATACCTTGGGATTTCCCCCCCCTCCTTTGCCTGGCACCGTTACTTCTTCTCCTCATCTCCCCTCCTCTTAACATCCCCTTCTATACCAACACCACTCCTCCCTAGTGATACCCCATTTCTTGTTTCTTCATATCCTCCCTCAACATGGCTGACCTTTTCACCACCATCGAGACTCCCACGGCCAAATACGAGCAGCCTTTGGGCCTGTATGTTATCCCGCTCTCCCCGCTATGCCCGCTGTTTGTTGGGGTCTTTTTGCTGACATATGGTTGCTGCGTAGGTTCATCAACAATGAGTTCGTTAAGGCTAAGAGTGGCCGCACTTTCGAGACCATCAACCCCACCAACGAGAAGCCGATTGTAGCCGTCCAGGAGGCGGACGAGAATGATGTCGAAGATGCTGTCAAGGCGGCCCGTGCTGCCTTCGAGGGCGAGTGGAGGAAGGTGACTCCCACCGAACGTGGCCGCCTGCTCACCAAGCTGGCCGACCTCTTCGAGCGTGATAGCGACATCCTGGCTGCTATTGAATCCCTTGACAACGGCAAGGCCTTCACCATGGCTAAGGTCGACGTTGCTGGCGCCGCCGGCTGCCTTCGCTACTACGGTGGCTGGGCCGATAAGATTCACGGCCAGACCATTGATACCAACCCTGAGTCTCTTACCTACACCCGCCACGAGCCCATTGGTGTCTGTGGTCAGATTATCCCCTGGAACTTCCCTCTTCTGATGTGGTCCTGGAAGATTGGACCTGCCGTCGCTGCCGGTAACGTCGTTGTCCTCAAGACCGCTGAGCAGACCCCTCTGTCTGGTCTCTATGCCGCCAAGCTCATCAAGGAAGCTGGCTTCCCCGCTGGTGTGGTTAACATCCTCTCTGGCTTCGGCCGTGTCGCCGGTGCTGCTATCTCCAGCCACATGGATATCGACAAGATTGCCTTCACTGGTTCGACCCTGGTTGGTCGTATGATTCTCCAGGCTGCCGCCAAGAGCAACCTGAAGAAGGTCACTCTTGAGCTGGGTGGCAAGTCCCCTAACATTGTCTTCGACGACGCTGACATCGACAACGCCATCTCGTGGGCCAACTTCGGTATCTTCTTCAACCACGGCCAGTGCTGCTGCGCTGGTTCCCGTATCCTGGTCCAGGAAGGCATCCACGACAAGTTCGTTGCCCGCTTCAAGGAGCGCGCCGCCGCCAACAAGCTCGGCAACCCCTTCACTGCCGACACCTTCCAGGGTCCTCAGGTTTCGCAGCTGCAGTTCGACCGCATCATGGAGTACATCAACCACGGCAAGCAGGAGGGTGCTACCCTTGTCACCGGTGGTGAGCGTCACGGAACCGAGGGTTACTTCATCCAGCCTACTGTCTTCGCCGATGTCCACAGCGACATGAAGATCGCCAAGGAGGAGATCTTCGGCCCCGTCGTCACCGTTCAGAAGTTCAAGGATATTGATGAGGCCATCAAGATCGGTAACAGCACTTCATACGGTCTTGCTGCCGCCGTCCACACCAAGAACGTCAACACTGCCATCACCGTCTCCAACGCTCTCCGAGCTGGAACCGTCTGGATCAACTGCTACAACATGATCAACTACCAGGCACCCTTCGGTGGCTTCAAGGAGTCGGGTATTGGCCGTGAACTGGGCTCCTACGCCCTCGAGAACTACACCCAGGTCAAGACTGTGCACTACCGCCTGGGTGATGCTCTCTTTGCTTAAATGAAATTTATGATGAAATAATGAAATAATTTACAAGTTCCATTTTGGCGATGCCTTTTGATCTTTGCCATTTCATGTAAACATAGGATATGAATTCACGATGAAATTGTGACTACCCACTACACGTTTTTTGGACCGTAATTATGGTATACTATTGGCCTGGACTAGTCAAGATAAACCCCAATAACATAGAATAGACAACTGAAAAATTATCCTAAGATTTTCCAGAACCGAGCATAAACTGAATTCATGCCGCTTTGTCGGCAGTGCATGAACCGAAGCTAATGAAAGGTCGTCTCCATAATTCGCTCGTTGTTAGCATTTCCATGCCGCGGGGTCATAATCCTCGGGTCAATCCACCCCGAGATTCATCTCGGGGGGATAATATACCGAAAAGCCCCGTAACACTCAAACTTCTGATCCAGATCTATGAATACAATAATTAATATCCTTAACCATCCAACAATGCATTATGGCCATGCTCCCCCTGCAAGAATCCACATCAAACCATGTAAATCTAGTAATACACCTAGTATAATATATCCGGTAATCAAACTCTCGACCCCGCACATACATGGAGTAAAAAATATATAATTTCCAGTAGAAGGTTCCTCCAGGCCTCCTTTCGGTATTACCAATCCATTTTAACTAGGACCTACTAGTGGTATATCTTTCAGATACAACAAACGATAGCGTTGTTCTCAACCAAGGCTAAGGATATATTGTTATACGTACCCACTAACATCCGATGATCCCGATTACGGTTCGATCAGCAGTGCAGCATCGATCCATGTGGGTATTATAGTCTGGTGGTGTTACTTTGAATCTAGATTTAGTGAATGGGGTTATGTAACTCAAATCAGTGTCACTAATACTCTATGTAAGGGGGTACTTAGCCACTCTAGTTAATCTGGTTAATCTTATAGGGACTGGTGAAGTATATCGGGGGTTAGGAGTGCATTGTACGGAGTACACTGGTCTGACTAGATGACACCCCACCCGAGCGCAATCTTACCTTGTAAAGTCAGACTGCTGGTTGTGAGCAAAGAAGAAAGTCTCAGTCTGAATGAACTTCTACCCCCGATATCAATCCGAAGCCGGAACCACATGAACCACAGTATAGTGTCAATTATATAGACGGACAGGAACTCTGAATGAATGTACTTTTCGTATTCCTTTGATATCATAATGTCTTCTTCTAGCCCTCAAGGTCGGAACACTATTCCGTTCTCCCACCGGGAATGCCAAGGTAGATACGGTTTCGGAGTTAGGGTTATCAGCTTATCCCCGCCTTAGTCCAGGTGCCGGTCAGCAGGTTAATGTAGGTCCTAGTGTGTTAATTCTTTTTGTTCTTAATATCAATACTAGTACATAATGATGGCATGGATGATACAATGCATTAGATCCTGTAAGTTTGTGGGTAAGGCTCAGAACGTGCATGATATTGTTCTGATAGACATGTGATGAACTATATAGTGCGGCATATGTCCAGACCTCCTAACTCAGCACAGGGCTTATAATGTCTACAGGTCGAACAGACCAACATATTTTCTAGACCCAAATGTGCCATCTTGCCTGTCACCAAGTATAATGGGCCTTTCCTCATGTCGGGAACTGTAGTAAAAATAAAATAATGTCCAAAAGCTTTTGCCCGTATACACGCAATATGAATTGCATTGGTGTGCTGACACGCTCTAAATTGGATACTCCTCTTTTAGGGACAAAGACACCTTTCAAGTCGCCTGCCTTTCTACTTTGTAGATCTATTATTGGGATCATCTTGGATATATCTTCACGAGATCATAATATCCTGCTATTCTCTACATACTTGATAAGTATCCCCAGCTGCTTGGTGCAGAGTTTATAGTATCTCTTCCCGTATGTCAGACTATAAACTAGTTTCCACGCTGAAGAGCCCTGTCGAGATGTATCTTCTGTAGAAAACCTATGGATCTCATTTATGCAGTGTACAGTAAGTGTTAGTACACTTCAGTACAAGATTTGCGCCTGAGCCTTGTACAATTCAATTGGATAAGTTCTACGACCTTTTTAGGATGCGGCGCAGTCCTTGTGCATATTTTCCTTCGTGCTTACCCCTCGTACTTTTGTTCCCTATTATAGATGAACTTCCTAAGCACCCCAGATGTTTTACTACTCCATCGTGTCACAACCGTGGGGATTTAGAAGAAATCAAAACAAGGCTGTTGAAAATATGCCGCGATGGAATTTCGCCGATCCCGACCTTGATTCTTCAAGTTCTTCTGATTCCAGTGATGATTCTATTTTACCAACGGACGAGGATGATGAGATAAGTGCATATGACTTTTCTTCCGAACAAGATTTTCTTGAGGCAATCTCGAGTATCCCAGACGACCCGAGTACACATCTTCCACACCAACCATGCAAGACCAGACTGCGTCCTGGCCGCTTAACATTTAGGAGCCCCAGTGACTATGCTTCGGAACAGAGAAAGATGATAATTTTTAAGGAATTTCAACAGGACCTAAAAGAATGGAATAAGCTTGAGCAAAGAGTGCGCAAAATGGACCCAGAGGCAGTGTAAGTTCTGGAGCAGCTAGGTTACCGAGGGACGGCCAACATGAAGGCTTTATTTACCCGGCAAGTGTCCTATCGGGATCCGGGCCAAAGCTAATGCGTGTACTAGTAAGCAGATGGAACAAATCGAGATGACCGTCCCGCGATATTTCATGGAATTGCTCACAGAAATACCCATGGATTTGCTTAGGGGTGTGCTCAAGAAATCAGCCTTGCTGTCACCCACGCAGTCACCCACGCAATCACCTGTACAATCACCCGTACAACTACCCATAGACATGCTCAGTGACGTGTTTTCCGAGTGGCCCAGGGCATCATACGGGCTAGTATGGAAGACAATATCGGATGAGTTGTTAAACGGACTAGAACAAAGACAAGCTGGAGAAATGATATCTGAGGCGAAACGAGAATGTGCTGGGATTCCGTCGGAAGATATCTACCACGAATCTCCTACACTTGAGCAAGGTCAAATTAGGACTCTTGTTGTTTTCCCTGCAGCAAATGACAGCGACCCTCTGGTCTGCAGACTCAACATCGAGTCGCTTGAAGAAACTTCCAGTCCTGTTTATGCGGCGCTCTCATATTGTTGGGGTACGGATTTGTATTCGAGCTGGCTGTATGCTCTTCCACCCGATGTCCCATTTGATAGGCGAATGCAATGGCAGGACGACCGGTGGGAAGATCTGATACAGCAATGTAAAGGATTCAGGATTGGAGAAAATCTCAAGCGCGCTTTACTTCGTCTACGGAGGGATGACGAGTCTATAACTCTATGGGTCGATGCCATCTGTATCAATCAGAAAAATGAAGAGGAGAAAACACAACAGCTTCTTCAAATGGCGAAGGTGTATCGCATGGCAAACTATGTTTGTGTCTGGCTAGGGGAAGCTGACAGCGATAAAAGAAGTAATCGCGCAATGAGGTTTATCCCGAAAATAATGGACTTTGCATTTCTGGAAAGAGCGGTAAACGATGAGCGCCATGCAGAGAATTGGTATGCGCTCGCTGAACTTATGAGAGATCGCTGGTTCTCTCGGCGCTGGGTTGTTCAAGAAATCTCGCTCGCCAAAGAGGCATCGGTCTACTGTGGTGAAATGGCGGTTCCATGGACGGAGTTCGCAGATGCAGTGTCAATCTTGGTTACGTATCAAGAAAAGATTAAAGGACTATTCAAGGGCTGGAGGGAGGGAGTTCAAACACTTGGCGAAGTCCAGTCATTTGGAGCCAACAAGCTGCTACAGGCCACTACCAGGCTTTTTCAGAGAGACGCCAAAGGTGTTGCTCGAAAACCCCTCAAAGGGATCGAGTACTTGGTGACTTCTTTAAGCACATTCGACGCTAGTAAACTGCGCGACATCGTGTATAGCTTAGTCTCGATCGCCAGTGACACTTATGACCCTGTTTCCTATGACGCTGGACAAGAGGGCGACGACAACAATAAAGCTTACAAGCTCGCCATCGACTATAAGTTGGACGAAGTTGAAGTCTATAGAAACTTTGTCAAGTACTGCATTCTTTCATCTGGGTCGCTTGACATCATCTGCCGCCCATGGGCAATGCCCCGAACGGGGAAGGGTAGATTGCCATCCTGGATCCGACTGCTACGGGACTCCGAGTTCGGGGAGCCGACGGAAGTCTACAATGGCCGTAAGAATGGAGAAGGCCTCCTGGGTCCGGTTGGCTCTCCGCTTTATAAGGCTTCCAGGGGCATAAGATTCACAGATACTTCAACAAAGACCGCCCCACCTCGAAAGAAACGTAAGACGGAAGCCGATGCATCCGACGCAAAAGTGGTTCGACATATGTCTTCCATGCTCTCTGTCAAAGGCTTTAAATTAGCTAAGGTGGAGGCCGTCTCGTTAGCGAATGCGTCGGGGCTCATCTCACGAAGCTCGCTGTTGGATATTGGTGGCTGGGCAGGTGTTAATGAAAGCCCTGAAGAAGTGCCAGATCATATCTGGCGTACGTTGATAGCAGATAGAGATTCCGAGGGGCAGGTTCCACCTACATGGTATCAAAGAGCATGCTTGCGGTGCTTGGAGATTGCTGATACATTTTATAATGGGGACTTCAACATCGACCAACTTTTACACGGACACTCGGACATGGTCCGTGGATATCTCACACGTATCCGAAACGTCACATGGAATCGGAGATTCTTTAGGGCCTTAATGAAAGCTCCACACACTGATAGCGCTTATAGCCCTTCAGGCCAAACGGAAAGAGACAACGAGGTATCAGGCTCTGAAGAAGAACCTAGCTTTGAAGGAGGGAAACGACAGTGGACCGAGAATGACTTATTCGGTTTGTGCCCAGAAGCTACTACGCTGGGGGACTTCATTTGCATCCTATATGGGTGTAGTGTACCGGTCATCCTCAGACAGTCCACAAGGGATCCGAAATGCTACAAAGTAATCGGCGAATGCTACGTCCATGGGAAAATGGAAGGCGAAGCAGTAGAAGACTGCAAGGAAGGGAAAACGCTAGGGACGGATGAGGTTTTCGGGTTGATATAGACCTTGATCCCATGTTATGGTTGTAGATCAAAGACTCGGGATTAGTCAGCAACCTACGTGGCATGATTGTGCTACAAGAGATATCATAAATAGGAAGGGTTAACAGCTACTCGGAAGCTGATGAGTAGATGAGGGGGTCCCGAAGTCATGGTGGTGATGCAGCGGAAGTCACATGCAGAAAATAATGCTTATCTGGCCGTTTATATTGATATACATTTAAATTGACTATACATACCCGGATGAAGACGTCATTCCAAGCACTCCACGGTCCGTCTCAGCCAGGGCAAAATTTGCAACAACGTGGTGCCCATTCACTAGTCAGTATGGGTACCCTCCATACCCTCTTCAGTAGGTGGACCGGCATAATTCTGGTAACCCCAGACCCAGTACCACACAGCAGAGATGATGAAGAAACCAACAAACACAACCGAGGCGTAGTTCATAGTTTCTTGTGTGACGGCCATGAAGGTCGGCATGGAGAAGAGCGGGATGGCAAGACAAGTCCATGCTAAATTGAACATCGGGAGATGTTAGAATCCGTCTGTGGATGCGGGGACCAGGGTTTGGTAGGGCAGGACCGAAGTCCACTTACCAAGACAGACGATATTACAGAACAGACCGAGTGGTCCAAGGTTGAAGCTGCAGTTTTTAATATCCTGTCGCTTACGGAGAAGGAGCGAGACCGCGATTGGGCATGCGTAGCTAAGGGTTAAGAACATGACGCCGACACCGGAGAAGGCGTTATACGCGGCGGTGGAGCCGAAGTAGATGAGACCGAGCAGGAGTTCGATTACCATACCGAGGAGCATCGCGTTCAGGGGGATGTTGTCGAGACGGGGTTCAACCTTCTTGAACCACTTGGAGCCGGGGATGGCTCCATCACGGGCAAAGGCCCAGACGCTTCGGGATGCCGCAGTTACACAACCTACACCACAGATGATTCCGAGAATCAACAACGGGATGAGCAGGCAGAAGGCTCCGGCGGAGTTGCCGGTGGCGGATTTGAAAATGGGCGGAACGGGTTGACCGGATGGGAGATTCGCCAAGTAGGAGATATCGGGGAGCACAAACGCGATGGGGATCAAAAAGGCGAGACCGGCCAGGGCGTTCAGGGTGAGGCCTCCGACGATTGCTTTGGGAACTTGGATGGCTGGCGCGCGGACTTCTTCACACATGCTGATTTTCGGGAGACACACACACGTTAGTTTGGGTTTTTTGGGGGGTTTTTTCGCGACGGGCATAAATGATGGTAGTGGCCTACGAGGTGATCATGCCGGTTGCCGAGAGCGCGTAGGCAGCTTGAAGTAAACCGATACAGAAGGACCAACCTTCTGGCCAGCCGGATTGAGGGGAGAAATCGGTGAAGACATATTTTGCAGAGTGTCTCCCGTTACTGGCGACGACCAGAATGGTGATAATAATGGCAGTCACGCCTACCAGGGTCCAGAAAATGGCAAAAGTCTATAGGTCGAATATACAAAGTGAGATTAGTGACATGGGCACGGGGGGGTCTAGAAAAAAAAAAAAAAAAGGTCAAGTATGCGCTGTGATGATAGCTTGATATACCTCCAGGTGTGTTAGCCACTTATTCCCAAAGGCAGGAATAATATGGCAGATGAGCGTGATGCCTAGAAAGATCAGATAGGTCTGATAGGCCGAGAAGTTCTCTGTGATACCAACTCCGGCAGCGTCGGTAAACACGTTGAGACTCTCGATCAGAAAGAGGGCCGTGGCGAAGTTGACGGCCAAGGTGATGGTGATATTGCCGGCAATGAAGGCCCAGCCGCAGATCCAGGCTGCAACGCGGCGATACTTAACCGGGGACAGGGCAAAGGTTTGATAGTAAACACCACCGGCAGTGGGATAGACGGATGTGACCTCAGCGAGCGATGCGGCGACACACAACATGATCAGGGATACCAAGATCCAACCCCAGATCATATTGGCCGAGCCACCTCCCGCAATGGAGTATAACATCGTCGTCGATAAACCGTAGGGCACCGAGGCCAGAATGAAAACCATGAAGACTACCTGCCATGTTGATCGATTGCGAGACAGTTCTGGCGTGTATCCAAGAGCTTCGAGGTTGGAATCTGCCGTGATCTTGTCCAGCCTGGGAGGCTCCATGATGGATGGCTAGTATGGTGGGGGGGACTCCTTAACGTCGATGTCGGTTAGAAGTCAATAAACGATTTAGGTGCGCTGGGCGTAATGAGGCGCTACGTATCAATCGCATAAAGGCTGCGATTTTGTCGTTTCTTCTTCTAGGGATGATCGGAAAAAGAAAAAAAAAAGGGAAAAGGGAAAAAAAAAAGAGAGCACGTGCTGGAGGAATGTCGGAAAATGTTTTAGAAAAGAAAAAGAAGGAAACAAGGGTGATAAAAGAAGGCTAGTCCGAGGTTAGGAAGATTAATAGGAATTATTACTAACGGATGGATGATCGCTGAGTGGCTCTTTTGGGAGGAACAGACGAGGGAATACGAATCGAATCCTCCCTTTCAATTTTAATTTTCCTTGCAACGTCCAAGTTTCACCACCCCAGAATGTCAGTGGGTCTTGCACTACACTCGAAAGGGGAATTGGGTGGCACAAATAGACTTTAGGCTAACGCTGAGTGGCGACTCACGTTACACAGCACTGCCACCACCGCAACTAATTAGGACACCGCCTACTGAAAGAGGAAGGTTTGTGGAATGCATAAGAATTAGGCGCCAATCTTATCTCGGAAGCGGCCGTCCACGTTGGGATTAAATCTTACCTGAATGAGGGGTTGGTAGTATTCAGTTACCTAACAATGAACATACTTCATTTCATATAATCATAAAATTACAGTCTGCCGGTCGACCTCTCGCCACCTCAATCCAACTCACCTCACCATCTTCGCAGTCCAGCTGCCAAAACATCCTCAAGAATGACAAGACTCGCCGTCGATCAAGACTACCGCTGAGTCGAATCACCCCCAAAAGTGCCCGTTCGATGGTATCCTGCTTCTCCGAGAACCCCCGGCACTCTGTCCCACACACAAAGAGTGGCCACACCAGGTCGTGGGCGAAATATGCCAAGTCCTTGAGATGCGATAAGTGATCGAGAATAGCATCTCGAGAAGCCCGAATGAGGTCCTTGGACGCAGCGGGATCGGAGAGCACGCGGTGACTGTAGATCAAGCTTGCATGGTAATACATGTGCGTTAGGTGTTCGAAATCATGCCGCGCGTCGGGATAATGGAACCGCATGATCTGATTGAGTTGGAGCGCTCGGTCTCTCGCCGTTCCTATTTCGCCCACGACATCTTCTACCCGGATCGTTTCGGTATTGGAACTGCCACTGGAGTTGATTCGCTCGGCTCGGGTCACGCAGTGCATGATCCGGACAAAGTCACCAAAGACGGCGATTTTGTCGTTGATTGGGATATCGTCAATGACATCGTAGGTTGCATCAAACGTAGTCAAGCCGTTGAAGACAGCGGTGAAGTAGTATTCGTAACGAAGGAAATTATCCGCGACGTCAGGAGGTCGGTGGAGTCCAATAGCCTGAAGCTTCCATTGTATGATCGCCCGAGCACCTTGGATGTGTAGTCGCCATTGCGTCGCCTTTGCCGACAGTAGTTCTAGATTGTAGAGAAGGAGAACCGTTGCGAGAACGAACCGGGCCTGGTTGGCACAATCAAACGAAATGGGGGCTCTCAAGAGACGTTCTAGATGTTGTGGTAAAAGGGACAAGACTTTGTCCCGGTAAAATAGCGACTGAGCTTTCAGTTGATGGAAATAAGGCCGGTCGATAGTATATTTATGTGTGAGATCTTCCGATGACATGGCCAGCAAGGAGTAGCGAACGATCGGCGAGGCATGTGAGAGGGGGAGTATAATCTGTCGCCATGGGTTTTCTGGGCCGTCGACCCAAGCGAGCTTCGTCGCAATGTTTTGGTTGAAGTGGTGCAACAATTGACAAGAGAGGCTATCAAGTGGGGAGTTGAGTCCACGGTCTACCGCTGTCAGAGACATAACCTCATGTAAGGTCCGATCAGTTGGTCCATGGAATGGTCTTCTGGGGTCGCCGTCAACAAGTCCCTCTCTTCCTGCCGGTCTCCCTCTACTGGTGACACCTGGTTTCCATCGGAGAATTAATCCATAACCGGGACATTCATAGTTTCGCCGCAAGCACTTTCGGCAACTGGGTAAGGTTCTATCACATTGAATTCGACGCGATTTACATTTCGGACAGTCTACCTTGCCATATCATTGGTTGGTGAGACGTGCTGGGAAATACGTTTCCTTGGGGGCTCATCATTTTACCTTTGGACGCAACGTTCGTCGATGGGGCTTTGGTGGCCATAACCGGTAACTGATATCAAGCTCAACGACGAGACGAAGGGAGCCGCGGTGGATGGGTAAGAACCGATCGTCCGCTGGAAGTTGAGAGAGTCCGAGGGGCAAAAAGATGCACTTCTGACGATCCAATATACGCTTACAAACCCTGCTTATCTAATTTCGGATGAAGCCAAGCAATTCTGGCATGGATATAGTGAGATTGGACACGGTTTTCCAGTGTATCACTGATGTCCATGGAATCGGTTCGATAATCCAAGACCTGTTAAGCTCGAGGTCTTACAAAATCTGCATGGCTCACCCAAAGACAAGCAGTTTTGCCGATGAGAAGCCCGTCGGAAGGCTTGACAGCTTGTGGATCCAACCATCACGCAAAAGGTAAAAATTCCTGCTTGGCTTCCTGTTTGGACACTTGGCATGTCTCCACCGATCCCGACGAGGTCCAGAGACGTACGCGTGGAGTGGGAAGATTAACCATTAAGAACAGTGCAGTTAGGGCAGGAAACCGGTCATACCAATAGAAGCTCTTTCACTCTTGATGTGCACAGACCTTTATATCCAGAGGTTCGCTATTAATTTGCTATTAGTACATAGTGTAAGCTTCTCCCCGGGTTCCCTTCCCGATCTTTCAATCCTCCTCGAAAAGTATTTCACCACCACCTCGATGAGATGCTATGGAAGCCTGGGGCTTACAACTGACTGTGCCAAGCACCCATACTCTGCTGGAGTCCGGGGGTGAGAGCCATGCTCCTCCGATCACTGGCTCCCTTGTCATCGCAGTTCCCTCCTCAAGCTTGAGATCTTCCACCGAGAATTTCCCCAAGTTTGAAATTAGTTTCACGCGATCAGTGACACCTAAACCTTGTGATATCGCTGTTCCCAGCAACAATAAGAGCTATAGTTTTTTCTTCAAACGCAACCAGAAGCACAAATCATCAAGAATTCAGAACTCTCCCCACGCGACCCCACCACTGGAGCCCAACGTTGAGACACTGGTACAATATGACCTCTGCCATGCACCTGATGAGATGGACCCCAAAGAGGGCGAGAATGAAACATGGCTGAAATTCAATTTCTACCTCCCTATTCCGAGCAATATCCCGCCGACAACAGAGACGATCCTAGGAAGCGTGTCTTATGCCATCACTGCGTCGGTAACACCGTCAACGATAGCCAACGCGAGGATACTGAAGGACACGCAGCAAATAAAGGTGTCTCGCCGTGTAGTCTCTGAACAAATCCGGCATATCCGACAGTATCCCGGCGAAAAGGTACTGACCGAACTATCCCTAATACCGAATCAACTATACTCAGACTCGCCCGAGGAGATGAAAGTAGCGTACTCATTAGAATGGGTAGCCCACTCAACCATTGCAAAGGGAGCGCGAGACATGGAAGTGAAGTATGTGGTGGGTAAAGAGTTGAAGTGGAGGGTGGAAGAGACCGTCAAGTACATCTCCATCTCGAGGGGCGGTAACCCGCAAAGAGAAGCCGTAACAACAGCCTGCAAAGAGCAGCGTGTACGGCGACTATGCGAGGGAAAGCAAAAAGGCCACTGGATAGCAACTGGAGGATTACAAGGAGGCGACCATACGATTGAGATCCCGTTCGACGTCAACATCCCAACAAAAGCGAAGGCAGCAGATGGGATAGATTTATCTTCATATCTATGTCATCACCAGGAAAAGGCCTGCAATTGCAGTCCCACCGAAACTACCGGTGTCATAGTCGAGCACAATCTGTTACTGGAAGTTGTTACGGGCCAGGATACCTTTGACGAGGCAACCGGAAGACTTGTAGATCGCAGACCCCGGATGAAGGCCTTCAACGCTATCTTCCCTCTTTCTGTTCGGGATTTTGTCAGTGGTGACAGTATTTCGCTAAGCGAATTCTATGTGGATGATAATCTTCCAAGATATGACGATACATATCTGAGGCCACCCAATTATGCAACCGCCCATTGAACCGATCGTCTTGTTCAGCTTATAGCCGGTTCACACTTGTCCCTATCCCCAGTCCCTTGTACCCAGCAGAAAAGGGTTGACCCATCGGAGAAAATACCACCAAGCCTCTTGATGCTATGTGGTCTTTATGTGATGAAGTGGAGTATCATTGCAGCCCTCCTTTATTCTCATTCCAGGAGTTATTATTTGATTTAGATATACCCATTTTTAATGAATGCCCCTTTGATTTTGGAGACGCGCTATTAGCAACAATAATGAACTAATACTAGGTAGCCACTGCTCTAGTGTGTGCTTGTGGGGTTGTCGGACGATGTTCGACCTAAGTTGACCACACTTACTGGTCGTGAGCCCCTCACAGGTTAATCCTTCACTTTCTATGTAAGTAATAATTACAACATGCGATTTATTTGGATTTGTAGACGCTCTGAAGCCTGATTGAGAGAGGCCGTGCGGAGTCAGTACTCGCCTGCACGATGAGCTGGCGAGGCTGACTCACAGAGATCATGGGTTACATGGCACTGCAGCCTTGCCCCTGACTCGTACGTGAGATGCCTTTCGTAGAATGTTTACCAGCTGATAAGTTAGTTCCTCCGCTTGTGGCTGAATTGACTCGTGTTGGCTCGATCATAACGTAGTCAAGTGTTGCTTAACGAGCACATCTTGCATGCAGCTTGCCCCTCATGACTGATCAACACACCAACTCTGTCCTCATACCGTAGTTAATAGCCTATTTAGCCATTGTCGAGCCCTCTACCATCTTCGCACTTTGATAGTATAAAAACCACCTTGGAAGAAACTAGACCCATCAAGACAAGTGCTTTTGACCATAGTACATCTAGACACACCAAAGCAACAAAGCCCTATAAGCTACACCATGGCTGATTACAAGAGGTACGAATACCAGACCTACCTGTCACTGGAATCCACTAATCACATAATATCAGGATTATCCGTTCGTCGCCTCGCACCTTGCTTGTCGGCAAGGATCATACTCGCTTGACGATCCATACTGCCGCGGTGCAAAATATCTCGGAAAGCTTGTACACGCACATTTGCGATGATTCTATGAAGGCTTCTCCATCCGAAGTTACGGTTCTTGAAGATGTAGAGGCAGACACATTCATTGGGTTCTGTGAATATGTGTACACTGGTGCCTACGTGACTCCTGACGTTACCTCGACTGAACATAATGAGGATGGGCTTAGTTTAGAAACGCAGGCTGCTGGTGGCACTCGATCTCGCACGGGTTCAGAGACTATTTCGACGCCTGGTTCTGAGTTTGAGGCTGAAGATGCTGTTTCAGTATTAGCGCTAGAGCCTGAATCGTGTCCAGAGCCAGAACAAGCGACCACACCGGGGATTCAAATTGCTCAATTGCCTAATCACCCACTATACAAAAATTGGGACAGACTCCCCAAGGGGACCAAAATGAAGAGAAGAAAACAAATGATAAAAAAAAAGCTACCTGTTATTCCTGGCAAAGACCTTGTCTTACCACTTCCGGTGTCTGTGCCTTTACCCAAGGAGCCTGTCCCGGTCGAAGAGCCTGTCCCGGTCGAAGAGCCTGTCCCGGTCGAAGAGTCTGAACCTGAATTACCCGAAACGAAATCCGTGCCTGTCCCTGAAACAAACAACAATAATAAGTGGAGAGAAGCAATTACAACCACTCGGTCAGTCGAGGTTCCTCCCATTTCTCCTTATGGAAAGCTGTGGGAGAGATTCCGCGCACTGGAATTCCCTGGACAACCTGCATCGCTCAGCACCAATCCGGACCTTGTCTTCCATGTGAAGGTATATATCTTTGCAACAAGATTTCGGATTGAGCCTCTGCGCCAGCAATGTCTGACATCTATTCACCGAGACCTCTGCAACTTTTCAGTGAACCGCAACAACGTGTCCCAGATCCTTGACCTTCTTGACTTTACGTACGCGCATACTGGGCGATATGAATTCTCCCAGAAATCTCCAATCCGGGATTTGGTCATTCACTATGCTGCTTGTGAAGCACGGGCATTGGCAGAGAATGAAAAGCTCACAGGTATTCTAGATTCGAACAGTGAAATGGGGTCAGATTTTGTTATGAAGCTTGTTGAATAGGTCAAATAATTTGTCTTTCGGGTTATACGATCTATGGCCTGATCGCGGATACTTCAGTTTATTCGGGTTTAATGAGGTCGAATCTTGATCCTTAGCATGCGAGAGCTGCCGTGGTATGACCCATGATAAGCGCAAATTCTTTATGAGGTATATGATCAAATAAATCAGTTTTTACGGCTTCCTACTAGAGAAATCTTTGCCTCGCAGCGTCATCCTCTGGAACATTAGAATACACGATGGGGCGGTCTAGACTTTCCACAGCCTAGGGTTGGGTTTTGGTCATGTGCTCGCTCAATGGTAGGTGTAATATTTGCCTCACTGATGGTATTATGTTATCATCTCGTTGGGCTTCATCACTAAGTGACTTGCCTAATCATAGCTATAATTCACCCATAGTCAATCCGAAAGTGAATGCAATGTCCGAGGCAGTTCCAGCGCGGTCTCCTATGCGGAACATCTTGATCGAGTTCTCATCTGCACCCGGTAGAACTCAAGGGGGTCTATGTGTCTCAGAAAACCTTACAGCCGCACAGTTTCTGGATATGTTAGATGTTGTGTTTTCATCGCCAGGCGGATTTCAGACTCGGTTCCACGACTCAATGGTACCCCTGGAAGCTAGCAACAAATCTATTGCACATGGCCTTTGCATTCTTAACCCAAACGAGCGAGGGGCCCAAATACTCACGAGTGATGAGCCTTACTACGTGCGTCCTCTCTCAGTACCAGACGAGACGGAAAGGAAGACCTTCCGCGATCAGGTCAGACAGCGAGATGGCCGGTGTGTCATAACTGGCCAAATCAACCTCGAAGCACACGTGGACAGATGAACTAGCTATCATGCCGCCCACATTTTCCCACTTGCTCTGGACAGTATCTTCCAGAGCCAAGGGTCCTTAAAACTGTTCACAATACAATACCTCGCTGGGGATAACCTCGCCTCAGAATGGAATTCTACTTCGTAAAGACATTCATCAATTATGGGACGATTATTCGATCGCCGTGAGCCCGAACGATGGTTACAGAATTCAAGGCTTCCTACCAGGTGCGTGGGAGTACCATGGGACGGTCCTTGACCCTGTATGCCGACAGCCAGGCAATCAGTTGAGTGTGGTTGATGGACTGTTACAGTGGCACTATGAGCAAGCTGTGCTGTGCAATATGCGTGGAGATGGGGGGCCATCGTTTGAATTCGACTTTCCAGCAGGAACAGATATGATGGGAGGAATTAGGAAAGACCCAGCACCAGGTGAACGAATGGAGGCAGAGCTGTTTGGTCAGTTATACGGTCTTCATCAAAACGAGTCCGATGTTCCACGCCGAGGCTACCATAGTCCGGCCCAGAGCAGGGTGGAGAGCATACAGGACGTGGATTGTAGGGAAGATGTGACGCGGTGATCTCGTGAATTGTTTACAATCCCCCATTGCGAGTAAGAAGATTCCAAACTACGGATGACCCTGTGACTCGGAAGTATGTTCTAAGTATATTCCGACGAGCAAGAAGCTTTTACTACATGTGCAAGCCCGATGGGCAGATATTTATCGTGATAGAAAGATTGTGAAAGGGCATGAGATTTAGCTGTATAACCTCTACCCTTACAGCCAGGTATCCAAAAATCTTGGATAGAGAAATAGTTGAATCATATAATCTACAGCCTGCCAAGCAGATGTAGAAGTGCGACTAAAACACACTGCAGATTGGAGGAAGTCTGAGCAGGTTAGAAGGATGAGCCTGGTTTTTTTATCATTGTGTGTGCCTCCGGTACATAAAGAATCTAACATTAAAGGGCCACGAACCATGCTCATGGCGTACCTCAAATGTTGTGTGTGGAATGTATCGTATGTTGCATATACATCAGAAAAACTACTATCATCTGCGAACACTTCACTGGGACCATTGTAGAACCCACCCGCTCTATCTGACATTATTCTTCGTTTGGGTAGATATCACTCCATACCATGCAAATCCAAACCCTCGCCATCTAGACCTAAAGGTTCGAGAATATCGCTCAGACTATTATATACCTTGCCACCAACCTGGAGTAGTATCTATGATGTCTTGAGTTTCTATACCCAGTGATCCCTTAAAGACTGAGTTTGCGTTGGTTTCCTTTGAGTGTCTGGAATCTAAACGAGCACCCGACTCTATTGGTTCAAGCTATGGTCGTCTCTGTTTCGATATTAGAGATGTCTAGATATGGCTGGACCAAAAGTAGATTCGGCGGAGAGGCCCTGGCGTCATCGTTCATAGACAAGATCGACTTTTTATTTTCGCTACATTATCTATCGCCTGGGCTGATATCAGGTTAATTCGAGAACAGTAGGTACTCAAATCAACCAGCCGTTCCGGAAGATGTGAGAAGGGGAAGTTCGATTACCAAGCATTAGAAATCAACCTAGGACTGAAGCCCTCTCGGGATAACGTTTTATCACCGGCTTCACCGGCAGCTGCTGTCTTCCCCGAACACGGCCACTCATTCATCGGACCGCTGGACTGCCGGCTCCGCTTGCTTGTAGATCATGCATAGTGATACGTTTATTCTAATGAAACTTTTCGCTAGGGAGCGAGCCAATATCATTAAGCAAGATGCGTAAACGGAGGGCGGAACTACGAATCCCCCGAATAACGAATGCATCGTAGCTGTGAATATACCAGGACCACATACCAAGGTCACTTTGGAACGCAATTGCCTCTACTATATAGATCGTTGAAGATCAATACGATTGCTGGGTTTCTTCTCGCCATAGTCACACTTACAGCATATTTGAAATACATATACTTTCTTGATTCTACTTTGTTACCCTGACAGCTCCAAGCACCATGGACATCAACAGCCTCCCAGACGATTACTTCCTGACCGCTGGTGCATTCACCAAGAAACTCTATCGTGACCAGTACCCAGCAATTGATCCTACCTTGCCATCCCTGTCGCAGCAGGGAAAGGTGGTTGTGATTACAGGTGCGAGTTCAGGCCTAGGCGCTCATGTGAGTTGCTCTCACAAGGTAATTACATCGTATACCTTCTTTACTGAAATTTGTGTAGGGATTTCCCATCTCATTTGCCAAAGCTGGAGCGAAATCTATCTGGCTCGTCGCCCGAGATAAGGGTGGTCTGGAGGCGACCAAACAGCGTGTTCTGGCGGTGAATCCCTCCGTAAAGGTTCAAATAGAGTCCCTCGACGTCACCAATGAAGCCGGTGTTGCGCGACTATTCGACAAGATTGAGGCGGAAGATGAAAAGGCCGATGTCTTGATCAACAATGCGGGCCTCTCTCGGGGTGGGCCGATCACCTCTGCTGGTATAGAAGGTATCTGGCAGGAATTTGTGAGTTGCACCTTACATCCAATGCTGAGACACCGTATACCATCAATCAAATAAGCCCCGCTCTAATTCCGCAAATGGAATTCTCAGGAGGTAATGGTTAAGGGAACCTTCATAACAACCCAATACTTCACCAAACTATTGGGACACATGGCAAGGGGCCATATTATCAACATCTCGAGCATTACTGCCGTACTTGCAATGCCCGGAACTGATAGTTATGCTCTGGCAAAGATGGTTCAATCGGCAATGCAGCGCTATATTGCGGGTCTGAATCCGAATATCGTTGCGACGAGTCTTCATCCAGGGACTGTCTTGACTGGTATCGTGCCGGAATTCTTTCTGAGATTTTCAAAGGACTCGTTCGAGCTTGCTGCGGGAACTGCTTTGTGGCTTGCAAGTGAAGGGGCGCAATTCATGAATGGGCGGTATATGTCTGCGAATTGGTCCGTGGAGGAAATGGTCGAGCGTCGGGAGGAAATTGTGGAACATGACTTGCTTAAGTTTGGCTTGAAGGTTGCGCCCTATGCTGTTTAGATGGGGGATATATCTGATAGGGTGGGTTGTGTGGTCATTTGAAACTGGCGGTGTTTGGGTTTAAGTCTTAAGATCAGTCGCAGGTTTATGCGTAGGAGTGCCCGACTTTCACTAGTCTTTGTAATAGAGGATAGACAACACACGATAATAAATAGCGTCCATGTCAAAGCAGATATAATGGAATATGGCACTGCAAAAGTGGAAATTGGTTGATATGGCTCAACTTTGTGAAGATAAAACTTTCATATATCAAAATGCAGAAAATACGGATAACACATATCATAGAGGTCCAATTGGATATATATAGGGGCTTCTAGTAACCCTAACATTACGAGGATATCTTTTTTCCATGTCTATTAGGGCAGACCGGCTTCTCATAATGTATAGATGACATATATTGGGCGAAACTATTGAAGAAAAAAAAAATAACGACTCTTACTTTTAACCCCTGACTCTCGACTAGAGGACGTATTAGGAACTATGCAAATAGGAGATTGAATTAATATGTGTTACCAATAAGAGAAGCTCCTCGGCGGATGGATAAAAAATTTGTGCAGATGTAGATCATTGTAGCCATTTCCAACTTACACCCCCATTGGGCCCTACCATGGCCTCGAGTCGCACCCACAGAACAGCAGCAGTGGCAGCGAACAGAAGCGCACTGACTAGGAGTGACATATTCCTAAACGTCTCAGGCCCTAAATTGCTCGCTGTACTCCGAACCAATACACCACCAACAGGAGTTCCGACCATCGTAGCCATTCCGCGTACCATGTACAGAACGCCATTCACAGACGCGAAGTTCTGGGCACCGAACAACTCAACGAGACTCGTCGGGAAGAGGGAGACATAAGCGCTGGCAAAAACACCATAGAAAACCGTAAAAGTGATAAAAAGGCCTTGTGATTGCGTTGTTTCACCTAAGCATGTGGAAGGTAACCAGAACGCAACAGCAGAAATAGCACTGAGAAGCGTCGTGATGAAGAGGGCATTCAGTCGACCGACCCGGTCTGCCAGGTGACCGATAATGATCTTGCCGATAGCATTACAGGCATTGCTCAGTGCGATGAAGTTGGAGCTTGCTGTAGTCCCGTATCCGAGGGTCTGAGCATACGATGCGTAGAAAAAGACCGGCGTGTAATACGCAGCTGATTGGAAGACGGCGCCCAGTGCTTGGGCGACAAACTTCCGTGATTTGGCCACACGCCAATCTACAAGAGGCACTTTGAGGATGCCATCGGCGCGGCTCGTTCTCGCGGAGTTTTCGGTATCAATTCGTGCTTTGTTGCTGGGCTCCCAAGCCATAGCACCGCTTGCCATCGAGACAAGTGCGAATGAGAGGCCACCTGTCAGACGTAAAGTATTTCGAAAGCCAAGGCGGACCACGCAAGCATTTAAAGCAGGTGCCCAGACGAGACCACCAACGCCGGTGCCGGATAATATGATTCCCATTGCGAGACCTCGATGACGAGTGAACCATGTTGGCGCGGTAGTGACAGCTACCATATAGGATAAGCAGGTGCCGATTCCGTTAAGAAATCCCTGGGTCAGCTCGAAATGCCATAATGCAGTCCCGAAGCTGGCTAGAACGAGAGAGAGCCCGAAGATAAGTCCTCCCACAAACGCGACTGTGCTGGGAGTGAAGCGCTTCGCCCAGGCAACGGCGAATGGTGCCCCTATCGTCATTAGGGACACAGCAATCGTGCCTATGAGATCAATTTCTGCAGGGGAAGCACCGGTAAAGGGCGTCCCTGGTTCCCGTGCGAGGCGTTCATAAAGAGCCTGATAGACACCCCAGGCGAAAATGAGCCCACAGCAAGTAAAGACTATGATGAAAGAGGCAACAACAACAAGGGCTGGTCGCCTTGAGAAAATGACGTTAGTTATGCGGCACATTGTAGGTATGCTATCATGCTTCTCCAAGAATTTAATGACCAGCAAAATGGGCAAGCTAACCATTTCGAACCTTGAGCTCTAAAATAGTCTTGAGCTGAGGTAAGGCATACAGACATCGGTCGTAGTCGAGTGCGTGTGGCTATAGCTGGAATGGTCATGATGGAGAATGGGGTGGATTAACTGCTCAACAGGCGCGAAACCAAGAGAGTTGAATTAGATTTAAGATATAGTTCCTTGGATGGTGAGTCATGTTAGCATCGTTTTTAAGATAGGTATCTATGTTGATTTCCGAGGAGAAATTTGAAGTACTCCAAACGTGGGGGCACTTGGGATCCATCTGTGGGTATCAAGTACGAGACCAATAAACTGAGGATGAAGGCCGACCTCCAAAATGCCAAGACGGGACTCTCGGTTCTGACTCATCTGGTCTGATCTAAATCTAGCCATAAATCATCGACATTGGCCTATCGCGTACTACTCTTGGCTTGTAACATAAATGTCAGTTCCAAGTAGTTAAGTGTGACCTGATTACTAGGTCATCAGCGAAAGGCAGCACTATGCGATCTCTGCTACATCTTCTATCGCTCCAAGAGCAAACAATCCATCAGGGCATCAGACGTATAGTATGAACAAAGCCCGCCCCTTTCTCGCCGTTATATTGAAGATATGCTAGTTTAATATAGCGATGGTGTTATATGGGACTACACCTCTAGTGAACAATCTAACTGCTAGGTTCATGGAATTGTTGGCTAGGGCTGAGTGACGGCCCATCCGTCGGACCCAGGAGATGTGGATGAGCTTTTCCTTATATCAAATAAAGAGGGAAACTAGTTTACAGGACATGGAACTGTTCGCATTGGGTGCTTGGTGACTCGATTTGGAACATTATATTGTAGTATACATGAACGATTCACTGTAAAAGCACATGCCCGGGTAACTTTGTTTCAAATCTGGGCCTAACTGTCACTATGATCAGATCTCATGGTCTGATCTGCCCGGATCGCCCCTGTATAGCCACTGTGACAACAACCTAATAGTACATCGCGGGTATTGCCAGCGTCCATATAATAGCTATGGTGACTCTATTGTGGAGATAGAGTAATATATACAGTACTAGAATATGTAAGTTTTAGTAAGATCTGCATAGTACCTGAAAAGAGATTTCAGCATCTGTAAACTAGAGGTACGGTATCTTGTGAATACCAGAAGTTGCGAGACATTCTCGTAAGTAACAATGGCTTTTCAAAATGAAGACTCAGGTTGTCTAATGGATAGACTTGATATATTATAAATTAAGCACGACTCGACATACCACCCATTATAACACATACGTTCAAACCTAGCTAGAGTTTGGGGACATCAGGGTGATATTCTCTTGTAAAGTTTGGAATCTCGCGGTAATCAGAATATTGCCCTAAATCAACTAGGACAGCTTTGAGAATCAACGGCCAAGCTTCATATCCTGAGTCTTCCCGTAACGTAGATTGGTGCGAAGACTCATCACTACATGCGCACCGAAACAGGCTCCTCTTTTATTCTCTCCAGTCATGCGGTTCCTAAGTTTCGACAAAGCGCTTGTCAACCAACCATGTATGGCGTTTAGGCGGTATCGCCTGTGCTGTGCCATGAGTTTCCCCGGGTCTACGCTTATGTGCTCAAGCCACAAGGTAGTATACGTGGAGCCTTTTATCTAGCTATGTCTTGGGCTCAGAGAGTCGTGGTCTTTCTCCAGTACATATTTCCGACGCTTTGCCCTACACTGCAGTAGGTCGAGTCTCCTGTCCGGATTCGACCATTTCTGGATAAAACAGTGGAACCGATAGATCCTACTGGGAGGACCTCGGAATAAGAATGGAAGAAAAATTGCACGTGTGATGTAAAAGTCGAAGTTGGGAGATTTGGGAATATACTAACTACCCTGATTAAGTCCGCCGTATACCTTTCTATAAAGACATAACTGCCCAAAGGGGATCAAACGGTCCAAAATTGGCCACAGAAATGGTACAAATCTTTAAGATGGCCAGCTTAATGATGAATCAGTTTGCCTTTTCAGCTGCCCCACCATCTTGCAATCTTGGGTCGCGGAGAACATATCCGTTGCGGTGCACTAGCCAACGACTATGTATGTAATTTCAGCCCGCCACTATTCAGTTTGCCCCGCTTCCCCACCTCCTTTGATAACTAAGGGCTTCTCGTCCAGCGCTGGTCAGTAGAACTATTCACGTAGTATTCTGTCGAAGCCAAGAGTATCGGTGATGCCATTTAACTAGTCCATAGGGATTAGCTGTTTCGACGACCTCACATACTGTCAACAGTACTTCGGTATCACCCCCCCGGGGTCCAATCCGTCATGATCAATGCAGACTCGCCTCAGCGAGTCGTAGTTGCCCCCCCAGTCACTGAGTGGAGCAATACCGTGGTTCCGAATCATCGCCATCAATCAGCCGATTGATCGTCGGAACTTGTATTTACACTAAAGCTGCACTGTTGTATGCAGATACCCCTCACTTCAGCTGGCTACAGCTTCATGAGGGATCTTGAACACGTCGACCATTGGCTGGCTCTTACATCCACTACTCAGGAGTCCACAAAAGAGAGCCTCAGATTCGATGATCCTCTAGGACACCGAATTATTATTCCCTTGCCTTCGCTGCTTAGGACATCTGCCCCGCAACAAAAGACCAGCTCAGATGCAGATCGTTCCCATAACCGAAATGCTCAGCCTCCTCGGCAAAGTTTACACTAATTCAGTGACCATCAACCCATAATTGACAGCACTTCTTTGACCAGACCTGCAATGGACTTGCTCGTGGAGGGGTTACGGTCTCCACTGGTGAACATGTACGATGATGTACTTGCCGACTTCGCATGACGCGCTTCATCTAGCAATACGGCACACACGTAATTGGTCCGATAATGCCTCAAGAAAGATGGATCCAGAATAGTTGTAGGAATTCCGTTTATTGGAGGAAGCTAATGCCATAAATCATAGCCACATGTCTGACCAGGCTATATAACGTGGGTTGTTGCGCAAATCTCGACAAAGACCTGGTGAAACACCCTCAGCCCTACAAGTGAAGTAATAACATCCAGAATATAATACATAAAAGGCAAAATGGTAAGATAATATACAGTCATAGTTCCATATTTGGTCTAACATTACTTATACGACAGGGCCGCTACTCACGTGAGGAGATTGACTTTTGGAGGGCGAAATTCAGGGAGATTGTGAGTGTATACAAAGCTTGAAGTGACTAATCTATGCGACTGCTGCTAAATTCATTAAATCTAAAAGAACACCGACGGTGACCGTAAGTGCCTTCTCTATAGAACTACTGTCTGTCTCACATGACTCATGCACTATACCAATTAGGTTATATCGAACCTAAAGAGCTTATTGCAGCTGCTAGAAAAGATGGTCTTGATATGAGCGACAAGGAGGCCGAGGAATGGATTGGCGACCTGGACGAGGATCATGATGGTAAAGTCTCATTTAGCGGTATGTTACCTCTGGAATCCCAACCAGCATTCGACCTTGCTTGCTTGTACTTACTGCAATGGATAGAGTTCATCAAAGCGTTTGGCGAAAGAATGGAGAATAAGTGATCTCCGGTCCTTTTCTTATATTATGTTTCCATGGAGGCTTTACTATCAAATCAAGCAGTCAGTCCAGTCAGTAGCTTTATAGTATCTGTACTGGCCTATGGCTATTGTAGCTGGAGTGCTAAATCTCTATAAAGAAATCAGTTGATGCATCATACAGGGCGAGTCTTTCAGACTAGAATATGATACAGCTACAAAGCAGTGCCCCACATTCACAGTTGAGAATTTTTACTCTAGCAGTGCTAGTAATTTACTAAGGGCTGATTCAAGCCTGGAGGCCGATTGATGGGATTTGGGGAGGCTTGCATAGATTCCCCGATCAACTCCGAGTGTTTGCGAGGATGTAATAAAATAGCCGCGTCAACGCATTTCTGGACACTTTGTAGATAAATGCATGAACTTGAAAAGGGTATGAACGAAGTTTACAAAGCAGGTAGCCCTAATAGAGCAGAGCAGGGGCAAAAGTTGATATGAGATCCAGCGAAAAAGCTAGGGATGTAGCAGGCTTAGCTAGTTGAAACCTTCTATTCTGAAGTAGAATATTACTTATTGTAGCTTAATATACCAGGCAGTCATGGTTTAGAGCTTAAAGATATCGTGTATATCTTGGAGGAACTATCTCTAGTGATAATAACTACTTGTATATACCGCAGCCACGGGGAATACAATGTTTTAAAGAAAAGAAATTAATTTTATAGATAATAGAGAAGGGGATAATAACAGAGTTGGTTGACTATGCAGTGGACTGTGGTTCGATTATTAAACGATCTTGAAGAAAGAGGAATAATCTGTAGATCTCTGCCTTTGATTCTATATAACCTTTGCTATGTGGAACCAAATAATCAAATTTTTATGATAAAATGTCCATATTTCACGTTCAAAGATCTGACCACTGAGCCGGCGTTTGGATTCTTAGTATAAGGATGCGTGACTGGCTGAGCCGGAGATGAAAACCTCGCTTATCGGTCACGGCCCACTGGTGAGAACGGCGAGTTTGCTCTCATTGGATCTATAGAAATCGGTACCGAACAACAACTCAGATGTAGATCGTCCTAATAAGCTAGATACCCGGCCTTGGCAGTGAAGAAGTCTACGCTTTAGTCAACGATACTCTAGCGGCAATTAACCTATTATTGGTAGCACCTTCCTGGATAGATGGCCTAAGGAAGCGATACAGTCACCACTTTTGGTGATGGGCGATGATATGTACCATTCCGTTTACGTATGATGCGTTTCATCTATATGTAATTGGTCTAATAATGCCTCCAAAGAAAGATGGACCCAGGATAGTTCCAGGATCTCTATCTATTGGAGGAACTCACCTGCTATGAATCATAGCTATATGTCGGTTAAGTTCTATAAAGTGTGGATTGTCGCGCAGATTCGAACAAGACTAGATGCGATCTATCGGTCCTACAGGCTAGAAGTGAAGCAAAACCCGTCGACCAGATAAATCAGAAAAGAAAAATGGTGAGAAAATTTGTAGCAAAGGCTCTATATCTGGTCTAACATCACCTATGCAATAGCCTACTCACGGAGGTGTACAATACACCCGGGAGGAGACTAGGAAATGGAAGGAACTATTCACCAATATTGTGAGTGTATACAAGTAACCATTCAACACTGCTACTAATCTAACTAAACCTGAAAGAACACCGGCAACGACAACCACAAGAACCCTGATAACCGTAAATGCCTTCTTTGTGGAACTACTGTATCTAATGCCCTCATGCATCATACCTGCTAGGTGTTATCGATCCACGGGAGTATATTGAATATGCAAGAAGTGAGGGTCTGGCCTTGAATGATAAGGAGGCCGAGCAGTGGTTTAATGATATGGATAAGAATCACAATGGCAAAGTCTCATTTAAAGGTATATTGTCTTCCTTGGAATCCCCTTCCAGCATCAATGACTGCTTGCTCGTACTGACTGTATCGCATAGAATTCATCAACGAGTTTGGTAAAAAGTTCGAGAACCAACGTGGCCACAAGAAGGACGCATAGTTTGGGGTAACCGAGGAGACAGACGGTGGCATTGAATCCCTTTCGTATTATAGGTTTCTAGACAGGTTTAACTGTTTAACGTCGAGCAGTCGACCAAGGAACTATTTCTATGGTACGTGGACTGGCTTTGTGACCATTGTAGCTGTAATAGCAACTATATACGTTAATATCAGCTAAGGATCATACAGCTCAAACCCCTGTGTCCAGCGCTTATAGTTAAGGGTTATAGTCCTTTAGATTTAGAACCATAACTGGAGTATAAACCTCCTGAGAACCCAAGCCAGAAATGGGCTCTCCAACAATCCAAGGAATAGAACCTTCTAGCCTGAAAGACATATAAATATGACCAACTTGTGCGAAGCTTTGGAGTCTGTAAAGCAGCCAGTCATAACAGAGCAGGTCAGGGGTAGAAAGAATCCACCCCAAAGATCTATAGAATCTAGGAGTCAAAGGAACGCTGATGACAACAAGAAATCCCTTGCATAATATTCTGTGACGAAAAGTTGGAGTTCAGTTGGAAACGTATTCAAAACACAGATTGCACTTTGGCAGTGGAACATGTTCAGTGAATACTGTAGCTACTACTATAGCTCAGCTCACTACGAGTTAGCCGGCTACGGCTGCAACGATCTGCTCAACGGCCTCATATTTTGGTCGAGGGAGTATGGCCTTTGTTTTGGTTGTGTCCATATCATTTTCTCTGGCCACGTTTCAAGCTGGCGACAGTTAGCATATTTAGAGCTCCAGCAATTCAAATGGCAACTAACTCGTGTGAATCTGGCACCAATCCAAGTGAATACCGTGAGAAATGTCAGGGAACCTCCGATTATGAGAAACCACCACCAACTCGGCTCATCTTTCAGGATGTCTATATTCATTCCAAGAAGACTCTATACAGGTCAGGCAATACCACGGCGTCATGGCTGAAGATACCTACAGAGGCAAACATTAGAGGGAGGAATATGAACTAAGCTTGTCAGTCACCGTCCAATTGAACTGGAGCGCATCATCTTACCGTGATCCAGCTAATCCGCTTCATGCTTGCGGCTAGACTGGTCGACCGGTGAGCTTCATTGATAGACACCCATGCAAATTCCTGCGCAATATCGTGTTACAATTAGATCCTCAGAACCGCCATGCAGCGAAGGCATCAGCCACCTACCACTTGCAGCAAATCCCGAATTCCCTGTTCCATCTTATCGATCTGACATGAAACGTCATGCTCAAAAGTAGTGATAATCTTACCCATGTACTCGCTGAGCTGCCGACTTTCGGTAAACGCTTGGTACTGTGCGACGAATTCCTTCGCCTGGTTGAGTTGATCTTCTAGCATCCATTGCATTTGGGTCCATTTTTGCATATTTCCCGCTATAGCGTCAATTAGAAAGTCGTCTTTTCCAGCAGCGGCCAGCTGATATGATCGCTACCAGACCAGTCAACATCTGTGCCCTCAACAGCATCTGCTCGCTCGCTTCCTTACCAAGTGCCCAAGATTTCTCCTTTCATCCCGACAGAAGGTTATCCAGTCGTCCTTCCATGTTTGCATAAAAAGCTCAATAAGCTCCAAGTCGCTTTCTGGGGTCCAGCCAAATGGCAGATTGCTGAAGTAGTGAACTGTTTTTGGAGGCGCTTCAAGTACCGACCATTCAATTGTTCGGACGCGATGGTGTTCGCCACTGTTGTCATCAAGAGAGTCCTTGGGGGCCTTCATATTCTGGAAATGCATGACGATGGACAGACTAAAAGTCCTACATGGACTTCTGTTACCCAGAGAGAACTTTAATTCGTTGGGGAGATTGTCCATCTGGCAATATGTGTTCCAAGTCTGGTTCTCTCGAAAGAGTCTGATGGCAGATGGAAGGTGATCAGCTAGGATGATATATATAGAGGCAACGTCAACTCACATCAGATGACTCTCGTCTGGGCTCTTTGTCAGTTTTTTCATTTTTTGGTCGAACGTGTCCTCCGAAATCCACTCTACAGCCTGT
Source organism: Aspergillus caelatus (assembly GCF_009193585.1). Classification (NCBI taxonomy): domain Eukaryota; kingdom Fungi; phylum Ascomycota; class Eurotiomycetes; order Eurotiales; family Aspergillaceae; genus Aspergillus; species Aspergillus caelatus. The sequence continues at coordinate 29,089 of NW_022475376.1, forward strand.
CGCCCGTCCTTATACGTCATTATATCCACGGCGACGCTCTGCTGGATGTTGCTAGAATACTGTGCGAAGTCGTCATCATCATCCTCGATCTCTAGAATTCGAGCACGTTTACCGAGTAAAGTGGCAACTGCGGTGCGATCACGCTCCTGGATTGTCATCTCCATTACTGGTATAGAGGAATAACCATCCCAGTTCGCTTTATTCAGACCCACTAGAGGTTCCGCCGCTCTCAATGTGCTACAAGGTCCAAACCAATCGCTGCTTTTCAGCCCCTGCGTACTTGCTTTGTAGTCTAAGAGTAGCCTCACGGTCGGCCGGTCACTTTGCTGGAGGGCCATCCTCATGAGAGGAACTGCACTGTACGTATCCTCCTCATTTAGATTAGATTTGTATCGCTCTAAGAACAGTTTCAGCAGACGGGATCGGCCTTCTCGTATAAGAAGATGTAGTGACACACAGTCCTTTTTCGGTCTGTCCGGGTCTACCCCAGACATAAGCATGTCGGCAATTTCGTAGTGCTTCCACTCCAAAGCATAGATAAGTGGTGTTTTCCTATGTCGATCAATCGAGTTCGGATCGGTCCATGTCGTTCGGAGCAATTCTTGCACCAGCTGCTGGTCGCCTCGCTCACAAGCCCAGGCCAGGAATGTCCGTCGTTTCTTGGTAACAGGCTCTATGCTTGATTTGGGGCCGAGAATTGAACACCATCGCTGGAAGTTGACCGGGTCTTTCACTGTCTCTCGATCGGCTGTATTAGTTCGGTCTGTATGGTTCAGGAACCACCATAAAGGTATCTGTCCCTCGTTATCACGAATCTCCACATCTGCACCGTGGTTGACCAATGTCTCCACAATGTGTAAATGTGAATTTTCAGCAGCCCAAGATAACGGTGTGCGACCGCGTCTGTCTCTACTGTTAGAATCCGCACGGCCGTCAACCAAAAGTCGCTCGACAAGCAAGTTATGTCCCCTCTCGGCAGCTCGAGATAACGGCGTGCGGCCCCATTTGTCTGGGATGTCCGACTGAGCACCCCTTTTCAAGAGCAGACACACCATCTCATGGTCACCTGCCTTTGCTGCCCAGTGCACGGGTGTCTCTCCCGTATGATCTCCGAGGTCGGGGTCAGCGCCTCTAGCAATGAGGAGGTCAAACAGAACTTCCGCATTGAGACGATTTTGGAGATCGTGCTTTGAATCGAGTGAAACAGCCTGGGAGAAGATGGTTCGGCCCGTCCGATCCTGGATATCAGGGGATACACCATCGAGGAGAGATTGTGCTGCATTGATGTGACCTCGCTCAACAGCTTGCATGATATCTGTCATGCGGAGCTCATCCAGTGATTGACGCGTGGCGTTCGCGACATTGTGCATTTTAGTTGACTTTCAATCGTCAATTGTCCAATTTTAGAATTTTGGAAGGATATAAGCCAAACTTTAATGGGCATTTATACCTTTCTGATTTTCTTTGGTTTTCATCTATTCCCCGCATAATTAATTCCCTCAGCCCTTGATTATTGACGCGATCGATGGTCAGAACTGCGATGATCATTCGTCAGCCTGGCCCTAAACATACTTGTTCTAATTGAGCTTAGCAGCTCACGTGCATATTGCGGGATGTGACTTCTTATCGATCAAGATATTATTCAAGCTGCCCTTAACTCGAAGACTACTCTAAATATGCTTCTCATTTACAAGTGTATACCGATATCTGGCTAGACCGTTTTCCATATCGATAAATGCCTGGTTCGCGTCACTTAACGGCCGTTCCACCACCCATGGCTGAACATTTTTCTCAACCGCCAGCTGCAGCATCTCCTCGATCTGATTCGGTGACCCGATAACACTGCCTGAAAGCGACTTCCCTTTCGGAATGAAGTCGAAGGCGTGAAGAACAGGAAGTTTATCCTCAGGCGCACCCACCTGGACCAACCGACCATAGGAGTCCAGCAAGCCCATATAGTCCCGTAGCGGCATATCCGGCGATGAAACCGTGCAAATAATAAGGTCCAAACTGGCGGCATGAGTCTGAGCCCAGTCCTTCTCATCCTCGGTAGCGATATAGTCATCGGCACCTAGTTTTAACACATCTGCACGCTTGGACTCCCTGCGTGAAACGCCAACCACCCGATCGGCGCCAAGAGCCTTCGCCCACAAAATCGCAAAATGACCCAGTCCACCCACGCCGATCACCCCAACGCGCTTTCCTGGTCCGCACCCGTTCGCCTTCAATGGAGTGTAAGTCGTGACTCCACCACACAGCATCGGAGCCGCGTGGGCAGGGTTCAGCTGGTCCGGGATTTTGATTACGAAATGACCCGGAGCACGATTGTAGTCGGCGTGACCACCGTAAGACTTGCCGCCGTTCAAGTAGACGCCGTTGTATGTGTCAGTGCGGCCTTCTCTCCAGCAGACGTTTTCTCGCCCGGAAGAGCAGTCGTTGCATTTACCCGTTCGGTTGCGACAGGAGTCAGACTGTGCGCCAACTCCAACACGATCGCCGACTTTGACATGTTTCACTTCGGATCCCACCCGCACGGCGATACCGACAATCTCGTGGCCGACCACGCATGGGTACATGGTTGGGCCCTGGCAACAGTGTGTTAGTAGGTATATGCCAATAGAATAACGTTAAGATTGCCAAGGAACAAGGGAAAGATACGAACCCATCCACTACGAAGCGTGTGTATATCAGAGCCACAAATACCGGAGTGAGTGATTTTAATATCGACGTCGGTTTCTTCCCATGGTTTCGGTTCATAGGTCTGCCATTTCATGTTACCAACGGAGTCCTTGTCAAGGCCCATCCATCCCTGGAAGACGTAATCGGAATTGCTGTCGATAGTCATGATTGGAAGTACAGGTGTAGTCAATGGAGAAAGAGATAACGAGGAGTAGTAAGGGATAGTGAAAGGCACAGAGGAGAAGCTGGGTCCTTATACAGTATTTATACTAAAACTATATGTGCGGATTTACACCGCTCTAAATGGAGTAATCAAAGTAGCCGGAGATTAGATGAACGGATATTCTGATGGCAATCCACCGGCTTTACGGTGTGGGGTAATCCCCGGTAGAGTGGGGAACAGCTTCGGACATCTTTTCCTGGGCGTTTTGCCACTGTTACAGAAGATTGAGAGTGATGAGGAAAAGGGCGGGCCGTGACTATCTTGCAGCTCAGGGTCTAGGGGTTCCATTCTGAATTCTTTATAGCACACTACGATAGTACAGAGTACAAGGAAGGACGCTCTGTGGTGCTAATGTAAAGTGCTTACGAAGTACACCTCATAGATGAACTGCCCCGAGCGGCGTACTAGTAGAGAAAATGATGCAATCGCGGGTTCGAACGATGAACTAATGCAGGCTGCTACTTCCTAGGTTCCTAGAAAAAAGGTTTGCAGGCCCGTATGACTTGGAAATCGGCGCTTGAAACGGATCGGGAAGGCACATAAGCACCTTGCATAAACTCGACTCTGGAATATCCATTAGTGGACTCATCCGTCTATCTATAGTATAAGCAGATAGGATTATCTAGATAAGGAGTCTGTAGAGTGGGCCATCCTACACCGTCCCATGGTCCGCTCTAATGCAAGCTGCTTACGCCAAGCCTACTAAATCCGACTAGGGGAGGAACTGCATCTACACCGATAAAATGCGTGCGACATGTCTATTAGCTGCTTGACCGATTTGTAGAATATTGACCAGACACTGATTATGGACCAACATCCATGGAAATATGGTTTAGCAAGGGCTTAGCCGGCAGAACAGCAAGGCTTAACTACGAGCCGCCCGTTTATCCCCGCTACTCATCGTTCGCAGTAAGTGGGGAACGCCACGATTCTATTCTTTAGGTTTGCTTCGTATACTTAATGTAACGTGATGATGTTAGTGATCCTCCCTTCTTTCTCAGAAATTATGAGCTGTGGTCATGGGGTAATGCTCAGTCTTTTTAGGGTTCTTAGTTCGGGGCGTTGAATAGGGCAACACTAACCCGGCCCTAACCATAACTACAGATAGACAAGACGGCGAAGAAGAGGTGAGGTCAGAATTGGCCCACTATTCCTATGTATGGCTTCGGGATCCAAAAGAACGCGATGGTGATCCCGATGCTTCGCCCATGATCTCCACGTACGAGGCCAATAGTGGAACTCGTCTTGTTCACCTCACCTCAAGTTATAATGAAGTAACACAAATATGGACGTTTTTTAGTTTGATGATAACTAGTAGCTGTTTCTACTACTAACGGGTTGTTTGAATCGAGTTTATCGGAGGGAAAGTATGGAATGAAAGGCACATAACAATTTCATTGAAGGGGGTGGTGATGACACTCAACAGTCAATCCTTGAAGGGTAACATTCCACTATATTGAAACCATTACTTTAACAGGAAAAAATAAATTGCTGGGCATAAAGCCGTTGCCTGTTAATATGTCGATCGCCAGTCCAGAAGATGAATTAGATATGACAGCATCTGCTGCTTTATAGTGCGAATGTCTGCCTAGTGAGTAACGGCTAAGCTACTTGACTACCGACCAATAGGTCCTGTAAAATAGGCCTCTTTGCGAAGTCCTTTCCAAGGGAATAGGGCTACATGTTAAGGTAGTATATCCTACGCACGTATATTCATTTGCAGCTCCAATAAACAGTGGCGAGATTCATGTCGCTTTTCGTTGTTCGATAGCACTATCCCTTGCAGCTCGAGCCACGTTCGCTGATACAGGTGATTTGCCTTAATTTGTCACTGGGTTACTCTTCCGGGAAACATTAAAACCGAGGTTAATTTATCCAAAAAGAATGATGTCCTCACCATGACGATTATATAAAATGCCAAAATAAGAAGATAGGATGTAGACTTACTCTATCGAGTGAAGCAAGATATTTCCGAGACGCAGTGAAGTGTCCACCTCAGAATATGAAGAAAAGAGGAAGTTAGGTTCGGCGTGCCTTGACATAGGCTAATAAGCAAAGCCTCTCTACAATTAAAAACCAGCTCTCGGAATTATGGAGTACTCCCAACTTGGTCGAGCTTCTGGGAAATCCTTCTGTGTCCTTCAAACTTTCTCTTTGTCAATGTGCTCTAGTTATATAAGATTGCGCAAAAGTCATTGTACTCTAGTTCGTGAAAGTATGGAGGCAGGCTACATATGCATTTGAATATCTTCTTATTTTAAGTATATTCTCAGCTATATCATTTACTTTTTGATACAGTAAACCCACATTCTCGATAGCACAGAGTTATAAGTAAATTAACCTCAGAGCAACCATGCCCTCCACTGCCCCCATCCAAGCAACTATGGCTCTGTATAGAACACTGCTCAAATGCTCACTTCTGAGCTGCAACAGTAACGACAGATTGCGACCTCTCATTCTTCACCCGGATTTCCTCCCTCCAGGAATTTGAAGAACGTCAATCGATTCCCATCGTGATCTCTGATAGTGAACTGTCGAAAGCCCCATGGCATGTTTTCAATATCCTCTGTAATCGTCACGTCTTCACAGCCTTTCAAATATAGGTAGTACTCGTCTAGTTCCTGACTTCCAAGTGCGATCATGGCTTCGGATGCTTTGAATTGTTCAACAGAGACCTTTGAGAAGTAGAAATTGGCGTCGGCCTTTTTGCCCATGAAAACGGAACAAAAGGTCAATTCGGACGTGTCATCTTCAGGTTTAACACTGCCAAGTTCGAAGCCGAGAGTTTCAGTGTAAAATTGGACGGTGCGAGAAATCGAAGTAGATTGGAACATGGGAATTAATTTCCATGCGGATTTGGTTAAATTGGTAGCCATTTTGTAATTAAGTTGGGAGTGTAGTCAATATCATCATAATATTCACCGAGTAGTGAATATATATTAGGGACAACTCTCACTGCTGCCTAGTGTTGCCTGGTTGGATTAGTAAGACAGAACCTAATTGGAGACGCTGCTAATGCCATGTGTAGAGAAGGTATTGAGTTTCGAAGGTTAATGTGCGATGCTCTCCATGGGCTATCTTATATTCATGCTACTAGTGAAATACCCCTGTCGTGCGTAGAAGTCCTTGCAAGACCTATTATAGTTCAACACCCCCTGCCAAAAGACTGCAATATACCTTCTTAATCCTCTGGATCCCCTCAGCCAAATCCTCATTGGAAACTGCAAAGGTGACGCGCATCCATCCTTTCTGCTCCTCGGGCATATGGTATGCTCTTCCTGGCACAATGGCTACACCTGCCTGCATATACGCGCGCAAGGCAAGCATCTCCTCATCCCAGGTTGCTGCGTGGGGTGCCAACCGAGCGAGGACAAACACTGTCGCACAGCTCGGGAAATACTCAATTCCAGTGGCCTTGAATGCGGTCGTCAAAGTCGTGTATGTCTCTGCCAGTTTGGTAGCACTGAGAGTCAACAATTTTGGCAGCTTTGGTGAGGCAAGCACTTCCTTTGCAAAAACGGTGGACAGCACCGATACATGTACGGACGCCACAAGTCCCACAACATCCCTGAGGGGCCGGTTGCGGGTGACGACGCAGCCCTAAATATTGGTCAGGAATCGGCCTGTATTACAGGGAAACAGAACCAGGAACAGTGAGCATACCAGTCGAGCGCCACCCGCGGAAAGGTCCTTGCTCATGCTCCACACAACATGGACGCGTTGCGGATCACATCCAGCATCAGAAGGGTCAATGCTTAAACAGGAGACAAAGGACTCGGGATTCGTAAAGTCGGGGCTAGCAAAGCTGCTGAGCGCAAACACCTCATCTGAAACAAGATGGATATTGCGCCGTTGACAGAACGCCATGCATTGTTCTAGAATTGATCGACAGTATGGTCGACCGAGAGGGTTGTGTGGATTAGCGAGTACGAGCGCCTTGATCGGACAAGGTGCATTCTCGTACGACTCTTCCAGTGCCGAGAGGAGTGCTGGACCAAAAGAGTCCTCGAGGGATGGCACCACAACACCAACAGGCCGGACTTCAGAGTGCAAAGCGAAGAGTGCATCATATCCATCTTCAAACATTTAGTAACCATCAATAGCCGTCGTGAGAAATTAGCTCACTCACTCCAGTACGGACATGGGACAAGTACACCGTCACCCGGATTGCAAATGTTGTACAAGATAGCATCCAGACCAGCAGCTGCCCCAGCTGTCACAGCAATATTGTCTGATGCTACCTTGAAATGGGGGCGGAAGTGAGTGTTGATTGTACTCGCAAGAAGATCAAGCAACGTTGCATCGCCGAAAAAGCCCTTGGGCCAATCTAGATGCTGAAGCCGGTTAGCAGTGCCTCTTGCTGGTCATTGGGATATACAGCTAGGTGGCTATCTACCTCGTAATGCAGACTTGTCTCGATAGCCGCTTTGGCTAACTGAATAATTTCATGACGGATAACCCGGTTCTCCGCCATGGACAAATCAATCTCATCACGATGCAAGGCTGGATTCAAGACATGGGGCGGAATCCTGCCAAGCACCTGAGTGACATTCAGGCCACCGCGGGTTGATAATAAGCCGTGAATGTTCATCATGGTCGACCTTGTCTGTTGAGATGCTCGTCGGTTGGCCAAGGGGATGTTTCTCAGCACCACGGTAGACGCCAGTTATATCCGCTAATATGTTGATGATAATCGCTGGACGCCCGTGCTCTACTCCGCCCCCAGCTCGTATAAACTATATTAATTTATTAATTATTAGCCCCCAATCCCACTCTTGGCCGAGGCACTGTCGTCTCGTAACTTTCAGAACTGTACGATACCGACTCAGTACCATGTATCATGACCATAAGCCCTAATAGACTGATACTTGCATGTTTTCACTTATACATCAATCCGACTATATAACTACAAGGATAACCATATCGCAGCACTTCTTCGCTCGCCATCCTCTCCCCCCAGCACACCATCATTCATAATCTAGTCCATCGTGTCAATTCTTCTCCCCATGGCCACCATAACCACCCAAACCACTTCTTCCCCGGCCCAAAATGCCAGCATCAAGCTCAACATCACCGCCCCACTCCCATCCCCTCCACAACCAACCAAGAAGACCAACATCCTCTCGTCCCTTCCCCCCTCTCTGGTCCCCTACGCCGAGCTGATGCGCCTCCACCAACCCGCCGGTATCTACGCCGCCTACGTCCCGAACCTCATCGGCGTCTTCCTCGCCGCCGCCTCTCCAACCCTCACACCTTCCCACCGACCAACCCCCACCCACCTTTTCTCCCTCACCATCCTCCACGCCCTCAGCAACACCCTCCTCCGCGGCTCCGCCTGCGCCTACAATGACGCCCTCGACGCCCCCTACGACCGCCAAGTCGCCCGATGCAAGAACCGACCCGTAGCACGTGGGGCCGTTTCCGCCCTGCAAGCACACACCTTCGCCTTCTTCTTGGGCCTCTGCTGGATCTTAACCCTATCCATTCTCCCCTCCACCAGCTACATGCCCGCGGCCCTTCTCGCCGCGTCAATGGCCTTCTACCCTTTCTGCAAACGCATCACGCATTTCCCCCAGTTCGTCCTGGGTCTATCCTTAGCCCTTAGCCAGGGAATAGGGTATGGGTCTCTGGGCGTGGATATTCGAGTCCTTGACTCAGGCACCCGGATCGCTCTGGCTTGTCTGTATGTGTCGTATGTAGTGCATACAATGATCTACGATACCGTGTATGCGCACCAGGATCTACAGGATGATCTGAAGGCAGGGGTTCTCAGTATGGCGGTGTTATGTCAGGGGAGGACGAAGATGGTGCTGACCAGCTTAGCGGGGATGGAGGTGGGGTTACTGGGGGCGACGGGCTGGATGATGGGTTTTGGGGGCATGTACTGGGGCGGTGCGGTGGGGGGTTCGGCGGTTGTGTTGGGGAGGATGATTTGTGTGGTTAAGTTGGAGGAGCCAAAAGATTGTCGGTGGTGGTTTGAGAGGTTGTTGTGGTGGACGGGGGCTTGTGTTATTGGGGGGTTGGTGGGGGAGTTTTTCCTAAGGGGTCAGTAGGGTTAACTTGGAGGTTTTCAAGGAGAGGATTTTGTGTGTATATTTTGGGGGTGGGGCTGGGTATAGAGTCTTTTGTTGTGGTGGGATTATGTAGCTTCGTTCTCTAATACAGGCGTAGTGTCTATATAAATTAAAGCTTTCCTTTTGCGATACAAATCTGTGGGGGACTTGGGAGTGATCACAATAGCTTATGCTCTTGTATGAGAATAGTAGGAAAATATGTTGGGCATAAGAGGTGTTCAAGGCACACACGGCCTTAGCGCTCTATGGTGTTTTAGTCGAGTGGCCTTGATTAAAAACACAAACCCGACATGATTCTTGGGAGAATTAACCACAATCCTAATCATAAGAGTTGATATCAGTCATTTTGTAGCGTGATGCCCATTCTCCGTGAAACTTACGCTGGTACCTACAGCTATTATCTCAGTCAATTACAATCATGAGAGTCACTGCAGTATGAGCGATTTTAATATCACAATTCATTGGAGTATAGTGGTATTATAACATAGTTCAGCACTAATCAAACATAATTATACTTCGCCAGCACCCTCAACCAGATTCAATATCCGTTCTACGGTTGGGTTATCGTACACCACCTTGGGCTCCAACAACTCCTTCCCCGGCCGCCACTTGATAATGTACGTGTTCAGGGCGTTAGTCAAATCAATAACCACCAGGGAGTCCAACCCGAATTGAAACAAATCCGAGTCATCCTTGATGTCCTTGATATCGATATTTTCACCCAGCTGGTCATAAATGACCTTCTTCAACTCAGGAGGTCCCGTCTGGACTGCCTCCTCCACACCATTAGTAGTCTCAGCCGCCCCATTCACCGTTCCATTGACATGCACCGACGGCTTCTCAGGAGCACTTTGCGAAACCACAGCTGATGACTGCCCCGTCAACCCAGCGAGCAACCGCGCCAGCACATCCTGCACAGCCCGTTCAACAGCCCCAGGCAACACCCGCTGCAAGGCCTCCTCCACCCTACGATCCAGATCATCATCACCACCACCACCACTACCACCACCACTACCACCGTCACCATTCACCTCCACAGGCCCTTTCTCCACCCCTGCCTCCAGAGCGACACCATCCTTCTTGACATGCGGCCTCATGCGCTCATACAACTCCCGAAACTCCTCCGCATACAACTTCAACACCTGATGCCGCTGCACAGTATCCTTCCCGGCCCTAGGCATCGGCTTCTCGGGCTTCGTCAGCATCACAAACCCACGCATAATGCGTCCATGAGCCGGACAATCCCGATTCGCCTGCAGAATACTGGGCCAGATATCCCGTATAAACTGGTCCTCTTCCTCCTTGCTTTGGGGATAAGTATAGGGTTCAATGAGGACGGAGGCCTGGAACTGGCCCTGACCGCCCACGACGGCGGACTTCACCTTTGCGTTTGTGGAAATGACTGTTTCCATAGTAATGGGGTTGAGTTTCTCGGCGGTGGTAAAGGCAATGATATCATCTGTGCGGGCGCGGAAGACCCATGATTCTGGTCGGTGGGGGTGTTGTTCGAAGAGATCGCCCATGGCGAATTCAGCTTTATCCGGGAAAGTGCGGAACACGCCTTGGAAGAGTTCGAAGCGGGGGTCCCGGGTGAAGACGAGGTCGGAGAGGCCGTCGCGGTCTTTACGGAATGAGTGGCCCAGGAAGGGGCTGATGGTGAGGTATTGCCAATCTGCGGGGTCGGGGTTGAGCTCTAGGGGGTGGAGGGCGGTTTCGCAGGAGCCCATCATGGTCATGAGTTTTATGCGGGTGGTGAGGACATTGCCGACTTCTTCGGGGAGGGCGCCGCCGACGTAGGAGAGGAATTTGAGCCGTTGGACCATGTTTACGCAGTAGGTGTTGTGGTTGTAGCAGTCGACTATTAGGGAGGGGGCCATGAGGGCGCCGTCGAGGTTGCCGTGGAGGAAGGCTTGGTTGGCCAGGTCGGCGGTTAGGGGTTCTGGGGGCGGGAGGACGCAGGTGACGCCGCCGAAGATGTTGAAGACAAGGGTGAAGGTGAGACATGCGGCGTGAAAGACGGGGAGCGCAAGGAAGAGGCGCTGGCCTGAGAGATAGTTGATTAGGGTTGGTTTGCCGCCGAGGGAGGGGATGAGCTGGTGGGCGTCGTTGCTGGCGAAGGTGCCGTAGGTTACAAAGACGGGCTTCGGGATGCCTGTCGAGCCGGATGTGTGTAGTACGCAGAAGGGCTTGGTTTTGGCCTCTTCCCACGTCAGGGTGAAGGGGATCGGCTCGACTTGGTCTAAGTCTTCGAAGAAGAAGTCCACTTCAGGAGTGGCGATCTGCTCCATAGGGCGTGTGGCAAAGATCTGACTCAGGATGGCCGGTGCGCGACTGGGCACAAGGACCGTGTCGCAGCCAGACTTGTCAAGCAAAGACAAATGGGCTTCTAAGCTGTTGCGAAGCGAGCTGAAGAAGGCCTGAATGGAATTAGTAAGGGCTATAGAGGTTATGAAGCATCAAACACTCTCACCATGTGGCCTGCCTTGGCTGCCGCCAGGATGATGATGAGGTATCGCACATCCAGTGGACCCATATAGAGAATGGTCTTGGGGATGGAGTCCTTGCCCAGTTGCTCACGCAGATACCAGGCACATTTGTTCACGGCCTTGGCGAACGTGCCATATGGAATGTCCTTGAAGCCATCGGCTAGATTGGAACTTCTGGGGACTGAGACGAACACACGCTCGGGATCGCTCTCGGCCACTTCGTCAAGCACGGCGGGCATCAGCCGCCGGCCACAGTTGCGCGGAACTTGGAGGTTGGGATTTTCAAAGACCATTGTGTATAGCAGAGCAGTGGTTCTGGTCAAGGAATCCTTGCTCGGTGGGAATATTGCCAAGTTTAAGTAGTGGATGTATGCAACCCGCGTGGGCGATGTACAGGACTAACTGGCCGACGCAGTAACATACGATCACACCCCACGAGGGATACAGGACAGTATTCGTAATTACAATACCCGTTTCTAGGCACACAGGTACAGCGGACGGCAATCTTGGCCAGCTATGTTTAGGACTGCCCTAATCAATGTAAATCTTCTTCCTAAAGAGGAATATAACTCAATTCATAGTTCATACATAGTTATTCTAATAGCGGGGTAGTATGCAGTAAGCGAGGATTATATCTTTAGATTGGGGCCAAAAGTACATAACAGTGACAGGGATACTGCTTATTGCTCCATCCATCTTCGACTATCTTCAGAATTCAAGCCTCGAATGCGCCCAGAAAAAGCAACGTGGGTGGGGGCCACGCTAACTCCAGACAATTTCTAATTGAGCCTTGAGCCAAGCACGGGCCTTTCCTTCACACCCTTTCAGCCTTACACAGGCTAAATTCTAACGTCAGACGGAGCGCAGCGTCGGCAGAATTGGCAGTTGTCAATGGCATTGGGGTGGGGGTGAAACGTCGGGACTTACCTATCTCGAAGACTTGCCCGTGCAGGTCTCAGCCTCGTCTCGCCCGAGTCTTATTATATTAGATAGAATTGACAATGCTTATTGGTGGGTCTAGAGGTGTAATCTCCGATCTGATAACCTATGGATGTATCGTCAAGGTTACTTGATCTTCAATTACTTGCCTGTTCGGGCAGAATACGTGTCACCTCAGCTGCTACACAATTCAATACAAACACAGACTGCAGGCTTATGCACAAAGGAAAGCTTCTCTAAGTGTAGCAGTAGACAGAGTGGCATAATTCATTAACGCAGTATCTAACAGAATCAGGAGCACTAGCTTTCGCCCCCATGTATGTACAGTCCCCCGCTTATACCATGTCTCTCGGCGCTCTGTTCGGCAAGATCTGCTCCATACTCGTCGTGGGCAAATCCTTAGTGGATTTACTACCCGACTTATTCTGGAACGAGCCCGACCCATTAGAGCTAGAACCCGATGATCTCTTCGACGAAGACCGGATTCCCAAGTATGACATCGTTTCTGAGGTCAGTTTCATGAATGGCGATGTCAGTGGCCGTAGTGCGGGCACACTGCCGATCATCATGGCGATGTTGCGCTCCATGCCTGCCCACATGAGACCCATCACGGTCGTGTAGGAGGCATCGCTGATGCCGTTTTTGAGACCCAGGCCGGACTCAATAGTGCGGATGGTGGCGAAGACGCCCGTTCTGGTATCTAATTAATCGAGATCTTGGTGTATGAGTTAAGAGGCAGAATGGGTGACTTACATGACACCTAGTCCCATCAGGCCACACAAGATGATCTTGTTTCCGCGACTGACCTGTAGGTCTTTGAACAGGAAGAATGGTAGAATGGAAAGGAAGTAATCTGTTACTGCGGACCAGGCTGTTGTTCGGATTATTGTTAGTTGCTGTCCTGCGGTACAGGGTAGGATAGCTATGATGTCATATATGCTTACCTCCCTGAAGCAACACAAGACTGATCTCAGTTCTAAATGCCCAGCACTTTCCAGGTATAAACGGATTCCAGGACTTGCGTGGTGGATCGCATTGTGCGTACAACGAGATGATAACCACAGTATTGACCGCAAAGACCAGGAACGCAGTGAGGTAACATGTTACCCGGAGCACAGTATGGCGCGATCCTTTCAAGATGCGCAGATAGGATAAGCAGATAGAGATCTTCGCGAAGCTCAAGGCATTGATGCAGAAGACCTGCGATAGCAGATCATAGTACATGGCTGTGACGGCGTCATTTTTCGGGATGTAAACTAGGTGACGTCCTAGTCCTTTGTCGACGGCGATGAAATCGAAGACAGTCGCTATCAATGCTTGAACCTGAGGGTGGAAATATTAGTCGTCAATTCTCAAGAGTCTATAGTGGAATGGATAACATACCAAGGCAAATATCATAAGATAGTCATCCCAGCTCATGCGAGCATACACGCTGCGAGCTACACCCCGCAAAGAGACAACAATGAATGCGCATACAAAGGTGACCGTCGTGCCAACCAAGAGCCGGTAGCCGATGCTCACATCAGGCGGCCTGGAGCCTGCCATTTGGTCCATACTTGCAAGGGTCAACGACTCGGGGAATGAGGAAAACGGAGCTGGAGAAGGAGTTAGGAGGAGGAGGGGTCAGGGCAGTTCCGAAAGAGTGGAAACTCGCGCATTGAAGAAGAAAACATCTGGTGGGCTATCAAGCGGGCAGCGGGGATATTGCAGGATGGAGAGCCTTGCCACTGGCCCCATTGCAGAAATGTGCGTCAGGCATCACTTGTATGTGGAGAAGAAGGACGCAAGGCTGGATGATTATGCAGCAATACGAATAAATGTCACACTTTGTGAGTACAAGGGGTGGCATTCTGCACGCTAGTCTAGACAGAGAATGTGTCTCCGACTGCCAACGGACAAGAACAGAAAATTGGTCGTCGATCAATAGCACTACTCTCCTGCCACCCCTGGCATGCTGACAGATGATGGGTTACAGTCACCTTTCTATCTTGCCGTGCTTACACCGCCACCCACTCAGTGACCTACTTGTATATGTAGCTTATACCGACCGGCATTAGTGGGACAAAGATGGGGGCAAAAATAGAAATGGGATCAACTGCCAGTCAGACGCTGCGGGAAACATGGTGGGCGGGGCATGCAGCTTACAGGGTACATGATGAAGAAAGCATAATATAGTAGAAGACTCGGTGGAGTCGAGACTCCAGGCTAAGAATGGATTAACTGCCCCGCTAGTTTAGCAAGCTCACGTAAGACTGGGATCGCCGACTTGGCCAAGAAGAGGAGGCCAAGAGGCACGGCATATCTTGTACTGTCCGGATAATATTTCCTCATCGCTTGGCAAACAGAGCGAGAGCCAAAAGGTAAATCCCCTCAGTTGGTCCGAGAACGATAACAGTTTCACCATTGAGTTCATTAGGAATGCAGTTACCTACGGAATCTGTGTGGAAGAGGAGATTATCCGAATTGTTCAATTTGTAGACTCGAGTCAGACAAAATGAGGTAACTTGAAGAATTATCATGACTTGTATTCATCCCAAATAGAATAATAAAGTTATTTACAGAATCTTGCCCAAAAGCTCATTCAGTTCTTGCACCACAAACTCCGGGTTGTCCTTTTGGATAAAGTGACCCGCATTGGGCGCCTGCAGTGGTCCCTTGCTATACTCTGCCTCGGTAATCTTCGTTAATCCCTCGTTATACTTGTGCCAGTATGGGTTGACAAAGCGATTTGTGACTGGCTTGGGGGGACCCATCTTGGCAGACTCTTCCGCAAAGGTGTCAAAGTCATGTCCCACCACGGTGACGTATGGCCCATGACCCTCGGGACCCTTCAGAAGGGGACTGTCACTAGCTGGCAGTAGCTCACGCAGGTTGCGTCTGCTCAGACCTTCCTTGTTGCCAACGTCAGGGTGGAAAATGCGACGCGCACCTTCCCGCACGGCCCGGATGGCTTCCACGGGGAGAGGTCCTATACTAGCGGGATCGAAATCGGGGGCATCAGGGTCGGGGAAAACCGAGACGAAGTCGGAGTTGGCCAGTACGCTGTCCAGCAGCAGTAAACCAGCGACCGTGCCAGGGTATTCTTGAGCGTATATACGCGCGAGAGCACATCCGATCGAGTTGCCCACCAGAACCAGAGCGACAGAGTCCACATCTGCCGCACCCAGTTTGTCGGCAGTAATCTGGGTGATGAGCTGACGCAAGTCGCGGACAGCGGTCAGGCAGTCATGACCGTGCGTCGGGTCCTCTGCGCCAGCATCTGAGGGATCGCGATCGGTTGTTTGACCTTGGCCATACCGGTCATAGGTGAGGAAGGCAGGGATAGAGCTGTCCTGGCGAAGGGCTTTCAGTTGCGCAATGACTGGCTGCCAGAATGCCTGAGGCAAGCCGAGACCATTGAGAAAAACGACTAGGACGGGCTTAGATGTGCCCTGGGGAGGTTGGTAACTGTAGCTCAGCTGCGCTGAGGGCTTGGTGGAGAGGGCGAGAGTTTCAAAGTCCGCCATATTGTGGGGGGCCAAGGGATGAGGCGCGGGAGGATGAATAAAGTGACGAGAAGCAATACGAAGGAAAGCAAATGCGAGACGGTCGGAGAAATTATGAAAAGGCCAAGCTTGTCCAGGGTTTTATACGCGTTGGAGGCGCGGCTAAATGAGGGGTAGTAGGAGGGGCTTTGACGTGCTTATTTTTATCTGCCTCCATCTTACGGCCGGTAATTTCTTTGTCGGTTTCCACGCTAAAATGTCAACCTTGCGATTTGGGGCCAAAGTTGTAGTTAGTCAACTTAGTCTGCGTTAGGGCTGACGGGCTTTGCTGTTGGCCCCCCACCCAGAGTACATACACTGACATACAACATCATAACCCTGTTATCGGTCTCCTTCGGCTATGCTACAAGAAGGATACCACTCGCCATCTCCGAGCTAAATGGCTTAATCAAGTGTGTTTGATTCCCATACATCACCATGACCCAGCAGAGCATAGAGACACTTGTGGTGCTCGGAGCCTTCGGGCTACTCTGGCTCTCGTTCGAATATCTTCGACCAGGGAGTCTTCTTAGACGGTTTGCGAGCATGCGGCGCAAGTTGCCTCCCGGTCCCCCGGGGCTCTCTATCTTCGGGAACATGTTCCAATTCACGAGAGCCCGCGATGCAGGGTTATGGGGTCCATTCGTGAGTCTAGGCTTCTTGCCTTACGGCGATATGGCAAACTGACCCAATTGATCTACAGCTGGCATCGTTGCGCCAATACGGTCCAATGACCACACTGCACATGGGCTCCCAGACCTGGGTGGTGCTGAATGATCCGCAGGTGGCTACCGATATTATTAACAAACATGGTAAGATTACCAGCGAGCGACCGGAGATGCCCATTGCGGGTGATCTCGTCAGTCACGGTCTGCGCACGGTCATTCGTCCCACGGCTGCGTGGACCGAGGGCAGACGGGTGATGCACCATCTGCTCAGCGGATCGGTTCTGCGTATATACGGTAACTGGCAAGAAATTGAGTCGCTCCAGATGCTCTCTGCCTATCTGCGGGAGCCCAAGCGCTGGTATGCGCACCACTATCGCTACTCGATTGCCGTGCTATACCGTCTCGTCATGGGAGAGAATCTCTCCAAGACGCAGGATGAGTTAAATGACTATCAGAAGGTCACAATGGAGTTCACGTTGAGCTTGCTCAACAGCATGGTTGACTTCTTTCCCCAATTGAATCGCTGGATCCCTACATTTCTCCAGTGGTGGCGTCCGTACTGGGCTAAAATGGGTGACTTCCATCATCAGGTGTTCAAATCGTGGTGGGACCCCATCCGTGATGCCGTCCGTGAGGGTACAGCCAGTCCTGGCTTTGTGCGGGATACGCTGCTCCATCCGGACATGCGTTACAAGGGTACCGAGGAAGAAGCCATGTATCTTGCCACGTCGGTTATTGCAGCTGGCAGCGACAATACCCGCATGACGCTCAACACCTTCATCATGGCAATGATCAGCTATCCGGAGACAATGGCTCGTGCTCGCCAGGAGCTAGATGCCGTTTGCATCAACGAAAATGGTATACTACGACTCCCCGGCATGGTAGACTTTGAGCGTCTTCCCTATCTGGCTGCCATGGTTAAAGAGGTCCTCCGCTGGCGACCCACAACACCCGTTACGCCACAGCATCAGCTGACAGAGGATCTCGAATATGAAGGGTACCGTTTCCCAAAGGGAACGTGCTTTGTGGTCAACGGGATTGCACTGAGTCAGGTATGTGAAAGCCCGGATCAATTCGATCCGTCGCGCTGGCTGGATGGCAATGAGGGCAACATCGTGCATAATCTCTGGGCGTTTGGTGGCGGACGACGTATCTGTGTTGGCTATCGAGTTGCTCAGCAGGCACTATATGTGGCTATGGCACGAATCATATTCTGTTTTAATTTATGTGCGGTAAGTTTTTTCCTTACTTCCTTTCTTTTTCCTTTTGATGTCCTGCTCCTTTCAGATGGTGTGTTGCTAAATGAAACTAGGATGGTCCCATCAATACTCGTAAACTTAATCACTTTCACATCCATAACGAACCCTTTCCGGTTAAGGTGACGGTTCGTAGCCACAAGCATGAATTGCTGATTAAGGAAGAAGCAGAGAAGGCGCGAACGGCATTTTAAGCAGTGACATACAGGACAGTATGCAAGGCATAGGAAAGCCAGGCTGACTTTGCGGAAGATTGCATCATGTTAGGCATATTGCAAGGTTATAAGGCAGATGTGTACATCGACTTATTGTATCTATTGTAATGAGAAATGATGGATTTCCTCACGGATCTCTGAGAGGTATTGTGGGGTCACCAGCCCAAAGCTCCTTCATTTTGCCCCCTAATTAACCACAGGGTGTGAAGGAGAAAAGCATATATACTAACGAGTTGTTATGACGGACCATCCTGTCGTTCAAAATACAACGACACTTCTTCCAGTAGAAATGTCTAAGGGCGTATGGTATCAACACGAGAATGAACCAAGTACTAGCATCAAGTACGAACATGGTAGTTCGCAAGCTACTAGGTAGGGCATTGCCCAGTAGGGTAAGAGGGTGTCGCTGTCAGATATGAGGAATCGCTCTCTGTAGATCTAGGTTATTTTGGTATGTACAAAGTCGAAAATATAAAAAGGAGGGAGGAAACAAGAAAGAGAATGAACATCTGTGTCGCAGATTATTGTGGACTAGTGAAAGTTCCCCCTGGTGCACTGATGATGGCCTGTCGGACCAACGCCGGCGATGGCGCGTCCACCATTACCTCTGCAGCCCTAGCCGGGTAATGGGACAGGTCCAAGTCCACAAGTCAATTGCGTACTTACTTGGTCTAATTAGACCGGTCGGCTTGGATGTGAGCGCGTTCCATCATTAACTCTGTGTTTGGTCGGACTATGGCCCCAAACATATCCGCATGGCCTGTCGGTTCAAGTGGAACTATTTTCCGGATATGATCGTGGGACCTTTCTGCCTCTACCTCTTGTTCGAGCAACGTCCCCGACAATTAGGGTTAGCCAAAGAGGGTATGATTCGCGTTAGCATCCCATAGGTGTGCATCTCAACGGTCTGCATAGGGCGTTAGCTATTCGGAAGACATAGGTAGATGATCGCATCCAGTGTCTAATAAAGGTCATTTATACTGCGAGGCCGAAGTATTGGTTAGTCAATTAAACTGGCATAACCTTAACAGAATGCCAATATTCTCTCTGAAAAGTCATTTTATGTTGGCTGGGGATTCCGGGTGGCAGCGCTGATTGGGCAGGCCAGTAGGATGATCTGGTTCGGTAACTTAGCGGCCTAAAATTTAAGGCTTGGAGAGGGGTCAACACGAACGCAATTTCAATACAATGAGCTGAATATACACTGCAAAGCATCAACAAATTTAATTTAAGTTCCCAATTATCTGGGCTTACTGGTTTAGGTTGTTAATCTTGCTTGTTATTCTTTGGTACTCGAGGAGCTCATAATCGACGGTGTGAAAAGCAATTGATCGTTTAGGGGTTAGGTAGTACATACTATATATATATAAATACATATATAAACGGCTCCATCATTAGCAACCACAAAATCTAGATTTGAATATATTTAACAGTATAAATTGAATGACAGGCCTATTTCGCTCTTGCGAGATGCTTACAAATTATGTATCAATCTCAAGGGTCCATCCATAAGACACTCCAGGCAATGAGCATGGCCAACCAATTTATAGACAGTGATCAGAGTATCCGATTACGTCCCAGTACTCCAGCAGCGGACATGATTGAGAAAGAAAAACCGAATCGGAAATTCCAGACGTTCTTTATTTGAGAAAATTCCATAACGCTAAGTAAGAAATGATACAGTTAAGCTAGATCTCCTGTACATAATACCTGACCTTGCCCTCAAACAGTCGCCTTGCGGTACGCGACACCGCGCAACTCGCCACTTCTCCAGCGTCATCCATTACCACACCCACCTTCATTGTCCCTTGGCTATGTTCAATCAGTATATCTTTCCCCAACTCAAGATTCTCGTTTTTGCGGTCATCCGGTGGCGGCGACTGTTCGGGAGTCGGCGGCAACGCCCCATGCATGATAGCACCCATAGCGGAGAGGCCCGCCGCGACGGTGCCAGGGTAGCTCAGTGCAACGGCGATTGTCACCGCCCCGGTGAGCTGTAGACTCGGATGCGGTAACCCCATGGAGTACGCCTGTACGCGAATATCTGGCCGACTATCCTTGCCACCGCCGACTTGGGTAAAAGTCGGGGGGTACACGAGTGCAGCCTTGGGTGTCCCGCGGGTCCTACTGGCGGCTTCAGCGTCTGTTGCTAGCCCCATCGCCACTGCGCCAGCGCGGCGGATGGTTTCTACAAGATCATTTCGATCAGAGTCGGATGGATATGTCCCGAGGAGGGTTGGTGATATCGATGTCGTATCAATGAGGACAAACGGGTTCGCCGAATCGATCAGGGTTACACGAACGTCGAAGGGCTCCAGGCTGGGCATGAGTGACCCAGGTTGCACGCGGAGTGTCTGCTGTTGCTGGTCATCCGAAGGGAAAAGCTTCCCAGTCATACTGCCCACGGGGTTGACAAAGGTGCACTTGACTTCGCTCCCAGGTGTTTTGACTCCAGGAATGATAAAGTTCCCATCCTCCTCATAATCTCCTGATCCGTCGACCGCGACGGTTTCGATAACTATTCGATCCGTATTTGTGTTGTAGATTCTGACATCCATCTATTGATTGAAAGTTAACTACCTGAAGTGTGCCGGTCTTGTCTGAAGTCCTGCCTGAAAGACAAAACATACCTTGCTCTGATCCGGCTCCGGCGTGACAAGACCTTCCTGGATGGCAAACGGTGCCACACCCGCAGTCATGTTGCCACAAGTGCCGGTAAAGTCCACCGACTCTTTGCCTACAGCAACTTGGACAAAGGTCCAATCGACATCGGCGTCCGGTCTTTGCGAGCGCTGAACGACGGCAACTTTGGATGTCGTCGATGTCCCGCCGCCAACGCCGTCAATCTGCCGAGGGTCGTTCCCTCGAGATCCGAGAGCAGAGATTAAGTGAGGAGCCCAGTCAACCTGTTTTGTTGGCATATCCTTTTGGTGTAGGAATATTCCTTTGGAGGTGCCCGCGCGCATGAGAACACATGGCAGAGCGTGGCGCCTAAGGTGCCGCGTCTTGGTGACTAGCTCAGTAGCCATATCTGCGATATTAGGGGCTGGCAGCTATAGGTATCCTAAGACTCTTTGAAGGTAGTACCAACAAAAATATGAGCTGAGAGATTACTGAAGTCGTCTTGGGAGTGGTATCGAAGTGCTTGTTGGGTGAACTCTCGGCACTAACTGGGTCATCGGGTGAGCCGTGGCGTATAGAGGGACTATATAGGATGCCATTTCCAATTGCAGTAAGATTTCAATCTTGAATTATAATATAATTTCAGCCGAAAGGGATCTTCCGAAAACATTGTGAAAGGGTATTCGAAATGTAGCGACGGGTAGGTTCACGACTTTTGTGAGGACCCCACATCCAACGGGATGGATGTTCCCGCGGGAGAAACGGCTAGACGGGAGTTGCATTTATGCCAATGTAGTGACAGCGCATGAGACCGTTTCTTCCACGGGAAACCGGAGGACGGCATTCACCAATCTGTGAATGGGAAGTTATCGATCGACGAACCGTTCAATCCAAAAAGTGGATCCTCTAAAGATGTAGGCTCCCAGTTTGTCGGTCTCCAGCCATGTTGCCACTGATACGTTCCGCCAGCTGTCTCCGTTCGATGCGCACCATTAGGGACATCAATATCTGAACGGAGAGAAGCCTGGTTTCCGACGGTACGCGCATTGTCCATCATCACTGACGCAGGAATGTCTCCTTGATGCAGCGGCATCCACGGTGTTCTAGGCAGCTGAGTAGGTGTTCCGTTGGTCTCGTACTCTACTAGTCTTGCTCCGCGACTGCTATTCTCTTGCAGAAAGCTCTGAATGATTCCATCTATATCTACCCAGTCCGATCCAGGAGAGCTTGTTGTCGGATGGTCAAGAGATTTGTTATTTGAAAGTCCCGTCACGTTTCCGATGGCCAGGCTATTCTGGATTTCGTTCCCGGAGCTCGCCTGGACGCCGGCATCGCCCTCAGTAGCACCATGGCTGGGCTGTAGGTCTCGCTCGGAGCATCTGATCGGCGGGTCTATTTCCAAAGCTTCAAGTGAGACATTGTCAATGATGACCCCAAGCTTTTTCATCAGGCCTTGTACAATATTAGCCGCTTTTTTCACCGCTGAATTCGTCTCTTGATTCTCATTGAATACGGCTAGACAGGTCGCTAGGTTGGCATGTGCCGTCGAGTCATTCCTACGTCTAGCTGCGATTCGAGTCAAAACCGTGGCAGCAACGTATGTTGCATATGATATGAGGTAGGGTGCTCGTCTGATAGAGAATGCGCGATGATAAGCACGCAGGAGATTGCTGATGTTTGTTGCCGCCGAGGCGCACTTCTTGAACGAATCGACCGATATCGACGGAGATGTGCTGTACAGATGGCCGTCCGCTACAAAGGGACGGTGGAGCAGAATGACAAGTGAATTATGCATAGCGCTGTCAAAAGTCAGTTCAGCGGAATGGGATTCTACAGAACGTCGGGCAGACATACTGGAGGCTGGACACATGAGGGGGTGGGAATGCCACGCTGTGAGCTTTCCCTGGATCAAACCGCAGATGTTCTGGCAATCCTACCTGCCACTGGTCCAATCTGAGCTGTAGTTCGTCTAGCATACTTGCCAGCTCGGCTGGACTTTGATTAGAACTGCGCTCAGTATATATGCAGCTGAGAATGTCGCTCATAGTGAGTGAGAGTTTGCACAGATATGTGAAAGTAGATATGCTATACGCCGGCATGCCCGGGTAGTCAGGTGCTGAGGTTGAGTAGGCAAACGGCTGCCAATGCTCGAGCTCCTCGTAGGTGTCCAAAAATTTGATTGGGACAAGGGCGTCTGTCTCTTTCAAGCTAACGGGACGGCCTTGATACAGACTCTGGATCTTATCCACAACTACAATTTTGTGGTTGGTATTCGGTCAGCCGGTGGGTTTAGTCAGATGTGCACTTAAGATGCAGAGCTTTCTTACCAAACGCACCCCAAAAGACCCGTCGTCGGATTTCTAAATCCTCATCTGAGAACCGGCGTGTACTCGTCAAGTCGACATGCATGCCCAAGTCAATCAACATGCGGAACGCCAGGCCAGAGTACAGCCATGCAGCGCTCCTTTCATCCCCGAGAGCAAAGAGCGAGTTGGTCATTACAAGCAGTGCCTGGATTGTTGTGATATCACTACGGTCTAGGGCACCACCCAGGAGTTCCCGGACGCGCTCACGATATCTCCACCCAGCTGTACGGACGTCTTTGGGGTCTTTGCGGACCTCCAATCTAGGACTGAATTTGGCCGCACCAAAGTAGATAGCGTTGAGAAGTAGCTTGGAAAAGTAAGGGCCATTGCAAGCCATGTCCCGCATGAACGCAGGGCGGTAGGTTATAAGAAACGAATGATGTTGGCGATTCCAGTGGAGCGACAGCAGATGCATCCCCAGGTCTGGATCAACACCATCAAAGTCCAGCTTAGCCTGACGGAAGTTTAGCTGTTCCATCTGACCTGTTTCCTCGTTTCTCAGTCTCAAATCTCAAATATACCGGCCATCAAAGGGATATGAAAATGACTGTAAAAAGTAATACAGCCAACAGGAGGAATGATAATGGGTGGGGGTTCAGCTTACGCTGTTTCGCTGCTTCAGCGACAAGGCCCGTCTCTACCCAGTCATCCGGCATTCGAGGGCGCTGATCTGTCCCCATTGATCGATCTTGGGCATGATCTTCAAACAAAGCACTAGTCCGCCCGTGATAGCTGGACTCGCCGTTAGCTGAGACCAAGATGTGAGCCACTGTAGCTTCAGAGCGCCCAGGAGCGCCCCCTCGTTCCATGTCGGCGTTACAACGGGTGTTAGATGCAGATACATCATCCACCCCTGGCAGGTGATCGACCCTACCGTCCCTTTGTGGCAAGGGAGTTGGATTAGATCTTTCATCTTTATCAACATTCAGGGCGCTCCTCTGTAGAGATCTGCGGTGCCGGGCTCGGTCATGGTGACCACCGCCAGCATCCTGACCTCTAGCGCTAATAGGCTCATAAACACAGTCCTGTGCATACGTTTTACAGTTGACGCAGACAGGCCGTTCATTGTTGCACTTGATCTGTCGTAGCCTCGGCTGCTGTCAGTGGGGTACGGTAGCCGTGAGGTCTGAATCTCACGCACCTTTCTTCTGCGGCAGAATGAGCAGGCCTCCAGGGCGCGTCGTCGGCGGGGGCGAAATGACGTCTCTGAGGTGGAGACAGATTTGTTGTTGCCGTGGACAGAGTCCATGAGTGTCAGAGTGGATGCAAGATGCAAGGGTAGCAAAAAATGTCCGAGATTCCGTCCGCGGTGTCATGCACGGTGTCAAATCTTATCTCCGTCGGGGTCCAGGCTGATCACGTGGGTGGGAAGCCCCGGGTAATCGAATTTCAACTGCCGGAGGGAATCGGGCAATGAGATCCCGCGGGAACAACTTTCCATCTCGTGCACGACTCTTAATTCAACTCTTTGGATAGGAATGCCGAATATCAAGTTAATATCCCATCTGGGACTTTGATACTCCTTGGGAGCTCTCACTACCGTACTCTATTCACAGAATTTGTGAGCTCATCAGTCATTGTCTTTCAAGTTAACCAATATTCACCATGGCGACCAATACAGTGGCTGAGCTGCGCTCTACGGCGCCTGTACCGAAGGCACAACCGCAAATAGCCAAGAAGAAAGTCATTTCCCCAGGTATCTCGCTAACTGCTGGTGCCGTAGCTGGTGCAGTGGAAGCAACCGTCACTGTGCGTTCTACCCTTTCTCACGCTGTCTCGCTCGCGCTGCTAAAGGTCGACCCGTGTCACAGTACCCCTTTGAGTTTGCTAAAACACGAGTTCAATTAAGCCAAAAAGCCGCCAGTGGTATTTCCACTCCGGCTTCTAGGCATCCTCTGGCAGTGATATTGCAAACGGCGCGCCATGATGGTGTTCGAGGCATCTACACCGGTTGCTCGACCCTAATTCTCGGGACTGCCTTCAAGGCTGGCGTGCGCTTCTTGTCGTTTGACACTATCAAGAACCTCTTGGCGGACGCAGATGGAACGCTGTCCCCAGCACGAGGCATTCTGGCTGGCATGGTCGCGGGTACAGTGGAGAGTGTAGTCGCAGTGACTCCCACAGAAAGGATCAAGACTGCTCTGTGAGTTTGTCTTCCATCATTCGTCCTCACATGCTCATAGATTCCGTATACAAATATAGTATTGATGACGCACGATCATCAACTACACGTCGTTACAAGGGCGGATTTCATGCCCTCCGCACTATCGTAGCCGAGTCGGGCGTCAGCGAGGTCTACCGTGGCTTACTCTCTACGACAATGAAGCAGTCAGCTACGTCTGCTGTACGCATGGGCTCGTACAACGTCATAAAGGAGATCGTCTCATCGCGCACTAGCATCAAAGACACAAAGAACCCCGCACTGACATTTGGAATGGGAGCCACGGCCGGTATCGTAACAGTCTACATGACCCAGCCCTTCGACACCATCAAGACACGTGCTCAAGGAGCCAAGGGGGCATCAACTATGGAAGCGGTGCGAGATGTTCTAAAAGATGGTGGGGTGCGAGCGTTCTGGAGAGGAAGCTCTATGCGACTAGGCAGGCTGATTCTCAGCGGTGGGATAGTGTTTACGGTCTATGAGAATGTTGCCGCGCTTCTGATGGGCTCAAGGACAGGATGAGTGATTTGAGACACAATTTTAACTTTGTTTGTATGGTATAGAATTAGCAATTTAAGCATGTCACACAAGGAGCGCCCATCGCAATCCATCTACCGTCCGCGGATGCTACGAGGCGTACAGTGTAAACACGAAGAGTTTCCCGAAATGTACGCCATGGCCCCTCGCTAAAAGTCTTGGATGCTCCCAACTGGACGAAGGATCTTTCATCGCGTCTTGGTATAGCAAACTTTGTATACTCTTTTCTCCCGCGGGATTCACAACAGCAACTATGCGGGGCCCCGCAAACCCCAGATTTGAGCATGTCACATCATGCCTAGACAAAGCATCACCACGACATATATAAGAACTTGGCCCTGAATACACACAAAGACTTCTTTCTCAGAACCTCATTCTACTCTCCAATTGTCACTCCTAGACAAGCTTAACCTGATCTCGACCATGCCCCCCTCGCCGTCAACCTGCTCCTCTGACTCAGAGGCTGGAGAGCAAGGTACTCCCAATACAGACATCAAGACAATGGAAAAGCATATCGAAGATGTCTCAGAGTCCAAGGCCCAGCAACCTGCTGAGGGAGCCTACATCCCGTCAGAAGAAATTCAGGCGCGATTTGAGCTTTTGCGCTATCTGAGCCCGGAGCAGATGGACACACTCAATAAGCGTGTCCTCAAGAAGATCGACTGGCACATGATGCCTTGTGTCACACTCATGTTCTTAATGAAGTAAGATTCTCTAGCAGATAGAAACAGGGTAAGGGACTAATCCTCTGTTAGTTATCTTGACCGCATCAATGTTTCCAATGCCCGTCTTGCTGGGCTCCAGAGCGACTTGAATATGAGCGATACCGTTTGGAATGCAGGCATCTCGACCTTTTATGTCGGCTACCTCGTCGGCCAGCTTCCTGGAAACCTACTCATGGCTAAATCAAACCCACGTTGGTTTCTGCCAGTCATAATGCTCATGTGGAGTTGTGGAACCATTTGTATGCCTGCCATGACCAAGTGAGTTTTCATCAACAGTTCGTTGTAAGCCACGAAAGCGAGCTAACAGTGCTCCAGCGGTGTGGGTTTTTGCGTCGTTCGTTTCTTTATTGGCCTGACCGAGGCACCCTTTTTCCCTGCTCTCACCCTACGTAAGAAAACACAGCCTTCTCTCCACCATACAGATTCTAACGCTAACAGCACAGTGACTTCTTCTTGGTACACGAAAGAAGAGTCTCCTATGCGCATGGCTATCTGGCATGCTGGCAATACTATCTCCAACATCATTTCAGGGTTCCTAGCAGCGGGGATTCTCGAGAATATGGATGGTATTAGCGGTCTGCACGCATGGCAATGGTTCTTCCTGATTGAAGGGATAGCATCTATCGCTGTTGCAGTCGCTTCATTTATCTTCTTACCTGCTTGGCCGCATAACACTCGATTCCTGTCTGAAGAGGAGAGTCAGATGGCACAATACCGTGTGCTCGTGTCCAATGGTGGACGTGATGAGACCGTTGGAGGAACGTGGGATGGGGTCAAGGACGCCGTGAAGGACCCCTTTACGTGGTTCTTTTGCCTCATGCACTTCGCACTAGTTACTGCGCAGAGCTTCAAGGACTTTTTGCCGTCGGTGAGTCTGCTTCCCCTTTACCTCACAATATATACATCTCAATGGCAATGTCATTCGGAGGCCTATGTCTGACCAGCTATCTTAGATCATAAAAACATTCGGCTTCGACACCATGACCACATACCTTGTCCAAGCGCCACCATATGCTATTGCCTACGCCTTCGCCTGTGCTGCGGCCTGGTCCTGTGGCAGACTCCAAGAGTCAACCTGGCATATAGTCATTCCCATAATCATCTCAGCCGCAGGATGCAGTATTCTCATCAGCACCCTTAACGTTGGCGCGCGGTACTTCGGGATCATCCTCCTCATTTGCGGCACTTACAGTGGACTCAACCTGCAGCTGTCTTGGGAGACGACGGTGGTTCCATCGCCGAGAGCGAAGAAGGCTGCACTCATTGCTATTGCCAACTGCATCAGCCAGTCGAGCCATTGGTTTAGCCCCTACTTTTATCCAACCAGCCAAGAGCCATATTACCGTATGGGTGGCGGCCTGGTGCTCATGGGTTGTGCACTGGTAGCGGTGTCAGCTTTCGCTGTGAACTGGAGAGGTAGACGGCTTAATAAGAAGTTGGACGAAGCTGAGGGGTGGACGATGCACTCGGGCAGCGAGAGAGGTTGGCGGTACAAATTATAAGCCGCCATCGTGCATTATCGTGGCAAAGAAGCGATCGTCATACTATAGCATGAGCCATCCTTCGACTGGGAGGCAAGCGGCTAGCATTCAACACCAATGCGATAGCCTTTTACCACGGCCCTTGGCATTGCGCACGTTGAAGGCGCGACCGTATTAGGCTGTATCGACAGGAAAATATCCATTCATAATGGTTGGTTTTTGTTCCGTTCCATGTGCCTGCGTGACAGAGCATAGGGCCTTATATTTTTTGAGAATGAGATGAGCTGCATTACAAGATCGGAAGGATCAACATAACTTACTAAAATATATATATATAATAGCCACAACATGCTTGGACAACATCATCCAAAAGAACAAACATCTGCACGCTATGGCAGAGCGATAAAACAAACGCACACGGTACTATATCTGACCTAACACCGGAAGGTAACCCTAGGCGTCTTCCTAATGGTCAAGTTAGCTGGTTTGTTCGTACCATTCCTCATACTTTGTATTTTTCAATCGGATAGCCTCAATCGGTTGGTTTCAAGCTCATAAACCACCACCAAATGTCAACGCAAGGGCTTTCTCACAAGGGTCATTTTTCTGTGCTCACCTCTGTGCCTGTGGCTTGATGCAATCCATCCTCTGCTAGGTGAGACAGAGGGAAGCGAGAACCCCAGTTAGTGGCCTGGTGAATAGCCCAGGCTTATGAACACCACATTTCACCCAGCCATACAGCCATATACACCGTCGCAATGCCAGAATAGCAAGATTGACAAATTGGCTGACCTGGTTCTCTTCACGACTTTCAGGGCCTATGCAACTGTTCAAAGAAGCACCGCCATTCAGGCACGAAGATGACGAGAAAGCTGAGATAGGTGATCGTAGGCGAGTGTCTCGGATGGAGAGATCCTTCTTTCCTTGCCATTCAGGCAATGGCTTGGGCCTGTAGGTACTCAAGCATCGTCAAGGCTGCGCTAACTATTCGATAAGCCCAATCAGCACGTGGAGCGGGGCAGGGCAGAACATCTTTTGACAGGTTGCCAATATTGAACCTCTTTCTGGTTGACTTTCGACTAGGTTATTGTGCCCACTACTGCCCCACAAGATATCGCCACTGGGAGTTGTGCTACGGTGTATTTGCCGACGGGAGTGTTATGCCCGCGGGATCTCAAGGGCTAATTGTCTCCCGCGGATTTCGACTATGGTCCCATTCCCCAGTTCCCCAGTTAGACTAGTTTCCTTGCCCCAGAGTTTTCTTGCATATGCGGGGGACCGGATATAAATGTCTATCCTGGACATGTTCTATGTCGTGTTAAAGTCCGGGGAACTGCAGGAGATACACAATGTTTCAAGGGCAAGCGTTACGTCTAGCGCAGGTGCTTCTCATCGTCGCGCCAGCATTTATCACCTACGGTTACAATCAAGCGGGAGTCGGGCCGCTCGCCACACTCCAAACATGGTATGAATGTTCCATGTTCTGTCCACATCTGAACGATAAGCTGACATGCCTACTGGGTCCACACGTTCCCTGAAATCGACACAATCAACACACATGGTGCCGTCAAGGAAGAAAAGTCGACGAGGAAAGGCGCAGTCATTGCCTCCCTCCAACTGGGAGCGCTCCTGGGGGCTCTCTCATGCACGTATCTCGGGGACCGTCTTGGCCGGCGCAAGACTCTTTTCCTCGCTGCTGCTCTCGTCGTGATAGGCGAGCTGTTGGAAACCTCGGCCTACGACATCGCCCAGTTTACCGTTGGGCGGGTTGTACTAGGCATTGGGGTCGGGCAACTTAGTGCCACTGTCCCAGTCTTCCAGGCGGAGTGTAGCTCGGCAAAGAACCGTGGGCAGCATGTGGTTGTTGATGGCATCTGCATGGTCCTGGGTTTTGTTCTTTGCAATTGGATTGATTTCGGACTTAGCAAGACAACAGGTCAAACGCAGTTCCGCGTCCCTCTTGCTATTTCCTTCTTATTCCCTCTGATTGTTCTCGCCTCTGTGTTCTTTCTCCCGGAGTCCCCCCGCTGGCTGGTCTTGGTAGGCCGCTCAGGTGACGCCGCGCGCAGTTTAGCAGCCTACAGGGGACTCTCGGTAGAAGATGAAGCCATCCAGGCCGAAATTGCGAGTATCGAATCCGCGCTAGAGCTTACGGAGCGATCCAACCGTATCACATTACGCGAAGTGTTCTCCCGAAGCGACGAAGACCGTCTCTTCTACCGCTTCACTTTGTGCATGGTTATCCAGTTCTTTCAGCAAATGTGCGGCGGCAACCTGATCTCAACCTATATCTCAACAATCTTCGAACAGAACCTGAAA
Organism: Aspergillus caelatus; assembly: GCF_009193585.1. Taxonomy (NCBI): domain Eukaryota; kingdom Fungi; phylum Ascomycota; class Eurotiomycetes; order Eurotiales; family Aspergillaceae; genus Aspergillus; species Aspergillus caelatus. The sequence goes on from NW_022475376.1 coordinate 59,364, forward strand.
CTCGGCAGTGACCTGTCTCGGATCCTAGCTGCCAGCGCATTGACATGGAAATGTCTATGCAATTTTATCCCCTTTTTTGCCATCGATCGCCTAGGCCGTCGGAAGGTCTTTATATTCAGCGGCACAGGAATGTGCATCTGCATGACCGTATTGGCAATTACAACCAGCTTCGACACTAGCAACAAGACCGCGTCAGTTCTTTCCGTGGTTTTCATCTGGTTGTTTAACCTATTCTACCCAATCGGGTTTTCGGGCGCAAACTTCCTCTATTGCACAGAGGTCGCCCCTATCCAATTACGAGTCGCCATGTCTTCCATATCCACGGCGAACAAGTGGCTATGGAACTTTATTGTGGTAATGATCACCCCCGTTGCGCTTGACACTATTGGATATCGGTATTATATCGTCTACGCGGCTATTTCGGCTTGCATTCCCGTCTCCGTGTATTTCTTCTACCCTGAAACGATGGGCCGCAATCTCGAGGCCTTGAATCAGGTATTTCGTGATGCTCCCTCGATGTGGGATGTTGTATCCATGGCGAAGGACCTTCCCAAGGGGGATGTGGCTGCGTTGGATGTAGATGAGGTCGACAAGAAGAAGCTGGATACAGAGCAAAAGGAGTACGCATGATCATGATAAGCTTTTCTTTTTCCTTTTGTATATATTCCCTGCTCTTTGTGTGAAAAGGTATTCAGGGAAGCTCAGATTATGATGGAATGAATGGGTGGGGTCCTCAGCTTCAATCCAGCACCGCGAGGAATACTGTAGATAAAAGGCCCAGGCTTTCCACGAGCTCGAAATATCTCGCAATTTGAACATTGAAATGCAGTATAATATAGCTGTTTGCCTTTAAGAGCTAATGCGTAGGACTTTTGATTCATAATACCCAGGGAGAAAGCTTTCTCAACATCTTTCACTCATAACAATATTGTCATATTGAATTAACGTTCGACCTTAAAGTCGCGAGGATATACAATCTTGTCGTCGAAGCGAATATATGTTTACCCAGATAGGAAATGCATTATTAACGCAAGTTTATCCCCGAAGGAAAAGGTTGATATATATTTATTAGTTAACAGGAAAGAGAGACTAGGGTCAGGACAGAACAAGATCTGGAAAGTAACAAGACGAGGTTGGGACAGTGCCCAAGGCAGGATGAATGAAAAGAGTAATAATAACGGGGAGAAGAGAGAAGAACAGTGGTCTTTAGGTACTTGACAGGAACCTAGCAATGGTACCAGTGTACTAGATGACCACCCAATAGTATAGTATGAACTTTTGCGTATACTCCCTAGAGACCGATAGTTGTTGTGAAGGCTGACGGGGTAGGGACGCCGCTAGGAACAGTTTCTAGTGGTCCTAGCTTCGTGATATAGTAGTTTTCGTTGGTCTCCCCGCCCTCATCTCCGTAGAAACTAGTTTCTTGAACAGTATCTGTATAGTCGCTGGTTGTGTTGATTCCAAATGCCATCCATGCCACTAGTCCATCTTCGAGGGAGTCTCCTACATAGACATAGTTGGCCACGGGATCCATGGAAGATGATTCATCGTAAAGATACCATCTTCTTGATTTGTAACCATAACGTTGGTGTTTTGGGTATGTGGATAAATTGTGTCAGCGAGGTCAATAAGAGTCTGGTCAAAGAACACCTGGCCAACATGTGCGATGCTACCAGTTCTATGCCCAAGCGTACCATTCGGTAGCACGTGTGGGTTCTCATGAACGATAACATGAATATGGGTTGCACGGAGGGCATAGTGGCCAGGGAATTTGGTCTCGAATCTGGCAACGCCAAAGGCATCGGTCTTTTGGATCTCCCGGAAGAACGTTGTGTTGACGTTGGCTGTGTCGTCAGCGTTTCCGCTCGCTGGAAGATCGAGCTTTGGGTTTCTGGCAATTCCTGAGTATATACCAGTACTATTGCAGTGCCAGATATCGACGAAGGCGTTTTGAACTGGCTGGCATGTGTTGACGTCGATAAGTTGGAGCTCCAAGTATAAGGAAATCCCTAGCTGTGTCTCGGAGATATTCTGCCGAATATGCTCACCAGACACGTCTCCATAAGTTAAATGTTAGTCCCGAATTCCATTAACATACAGGATAGGTAAAATACGAACAGTAAGGGCCGGAAGTGGCCTCCTTATCCAGAACGCAAATCTCATCGTAAGGCGAGAACAAGAAGGTGCTCGTCAGTATCTCTATTGAATCCGGTGTATGTGACATTGTGGATAGTGGCTAGCGAGTCATAGAAACTTCGAGGTACGATGAGACGTTCTAATCTATGTCAGCTTTCACATAAGCATATGCCAGCTTAGGGCCTCCTACTGTCAATGCCAATGCTGCGGGTTTTCCTCTCTTCCATGATCAACTCCTTTCGACCACGGGCTAAATGCTGGCTCATTTCCCTTTTCCTACTGAAATTGCAGTGACCCAAACTTCGACTAGTCAGGGTGTTAGAGTGCGCTAAGGTGAGAGTCCCATGAAGGGCAAGTGATATAACGAAGAACCACTTAAAGTTTATCATGGCGACGAATTTCAAATTGAATATTGGTATCAGGAAATTGGGATGCAATGCGCTATGTCTAGTAATTTCGACTGGATTTATCATGATGTTGGTTGGTGTATGGGCTTTTTATATTTGGCGTTCACCCGAGTGAGACACAGAGGCCCCATTGTACACGCAAGTACATGTCTCACTACCTATCTCAGTCACCTGGTCAGGTCCATACCCTTCTCATAGATACTGAAGCATAGGTTGTCTCTATAGTTTGTGACTAAGCGGAACGCGTTAGTTACTAAGCGGAAGGTATTTCTCAGGCGGTCTTAGGGCTAGATCCTTCGCAGATCCTGATAGATATGGCAGAGATCATCGCACTAGCAAGATAAGATTCTGGTTCTAGCAAGACCATGGGTCGCTATTTTTGCATTTATGATCGTTCCATTGTCACATTGATAACGAGAGAGTACGGAAAACCCGGCTGTTTGGGGGCAGGTCGTTTGCTGTGAACGGCTACAATGTCTAAAGCAAGTCTTTGCTCTGGTACATTAGCAAATAATGATAATTTGGACGTGCAACTGTATTTTATTGCTTTCTAAGATCGTAAGGACCGTAGGTCTAATTAGGATAGCCGGGGACATCAGTATCCAGGATTCAAGTAGCATGGCGTGGATTTCACTCCACTAATTAAGCTTTTTCCTACTGCATTTTGATTTAGAGGCCATCATACCAACAAGGTATTGACGCGTTTCAGTAAGTATGACACACTTTCATAGAGTATGAGACATGCAGGGATAAGTCCTTCTGCTTCCAATATTTACATTGGTAATAATGATCGACAGCCATCTTCCCCGACTATTTTTGTCTACTTTAACCATTGAGTATCGTACAGCTCCACAGGGCGGTCTGTTATTGGCCAAGGCCACAAGTCCGTAAAAACACACCCTTCAACCTTCAACTACGCGGACTATTATTATGCATATGGGGATTTAAGCGAGACATTATCGAGCCCGGATTCACCCCTTAGATCCTTGTGGAGCTTGGTATTTTGTTAAAGCTGTTTAGGATATTAGCCGTGCTGGTGTAGTATCGAATAATTTATTAGGTAGTTCACAGTGCCGCTGGGAACTAACACCTACTTCTGTGTCCTAGTCGTTTCAGAACACAAATGTGTTATATCAATGACGTAAAGTATCCGTGAAATTCTCATGGTCTCAAGAAATTACTAGGGCATATCGCTGCTTTCAACCTCATAAATAGGGTCAGTCTAATGGGCACAACCTTTAGCTAGTAATGGAGTGTTTTATTATTAAATGCTTTACAGTGAGTAGTAGCGTAATGTCCTGACAGGGCAAATTCACTATAATGTGTACAGACGACAAAAAGGCGATATAGTAGCAGCCTATATGTGCCTTGCCCTTATTAATTCTGCTGCTATGGGGGGGTTTCATAAGGCTTTATGGTCATTATAGACGGTTACCGAGACAAATTAAAGAAACATATGATAGGCGAACGAAACACGGTTGGTTACATCACCTACTCCTATATTTATTTCACTGGCATAACTCGCAGTTTATTCCTTGTGCAAGAGCATGACCATCAGATACTCCCATGCTATACCCGGTCTTTTCTGGCTTAGAGTTAGGCCAGGTCCCTTTTAAATTTAACTAGGAGAGCAAGAAGATGTAACCATAGCAACCCATGTAAGCGCTGCGAGATGAAGTTGCTAATCATATAGACAGTGAGCCACTACTGTCGAGTAACTACATCAATATTCAATCAAAGCTGTGCCTACAGGTCCTTATTTTAGACTCGTATATCCAGAAGAGCGCTAGCCAATATCAGAGAAGGCTACAACCTGTTATTTCATATCGTCGCATGTCACTTCAATGTTGCTTTTTATATAGTCAGTGTTCTCTACTCGTTGTGCGGCCCTGTGTATAATATCACTTCTCTTTTTAATTTGCTTAGTTCCTGCACCGCATGTATAAGAATAGTGTATTTGGTAGTGTAATTGTGAGGTTGGCCTTAAAATTACTGTCATTTTATTATAATCATGACTCAATGTGTATTGGTAGATTTCCTGTCGCTTGAAAATAATTCCGTTTGCTGACTCGTGGAGCCTTGTTAAAACTATTGTTATGAAACATCTCACCATAGCTTTATTCAAGAGTACGTCAGTTTGAACTCACAACCCTTGTCAGTGTTAAAGATAGCATTCCATATCAAATGAAAAGGTTATGGTTGTGTCTAAAGCAAAAATAGAGTCTCAATTCCGGTTTCTTTGGTTTAGATGGTTGTCGGCTGCATAGCCACCTAAACGTGGCGCAGAAACTTTAGGGCTCCTTAGTGGAGTAGGGGACCGAAGGGTATGGACCTAGTCCTTCAAGGCGACGGATTGGCTATTTTGCTATTAATATCTTATCACCGTCGCTCTCATCTAGTTTAATAGATCGACATACTATAGCCCAGTTGACGCCAACAGGATTACCTGATTTTATATCTCCGATAACGTTAAAATGTATATAAATCCTTCCAGGTTCTGCTGTAGAATGTTGACATTCAAGCTTTACGATACATCATTCAACGATTGAGATCATTTTGTTGAGCTTGGCTTGATTCAAATTTTATGATACTATGGAGACCTCATTGGTTGACAACCGGCGAACCCTGATGCATCGAGTGGTAAGAGGGTTTCCCTGATTCTCCATGGATCTTGAGTGCTGCTAACAACATTGAGCAGTGCGACACCTGTCATGCCCGAAAGGTATGAACTAGTTATTTATGGCCTGTCCCAATGTGTGTTGCATTTTTGGCTGATTCGTTCCAGGTCAGATGTGATCGACAGAACCCTTGCGGAAATTGTCAGGATCAGAACACTTTATGCACACGTCACCGGAGTATGGCACGTGCTGAGAGAAGGGCCCCTCGACCGACGAAAAGAGCAAGCAGTGCAAATCGATCCTTTAAAGCATCTCCCCCTCAGTCTTGGTCGAAACTAGGCTCATCTCATGGTCCTGTCGACCAGTCAACTCAAGTTTTGTTATCATGCACTTTGGATGCCGACAGCTTACTGATCGAGACACACGAGGCAACTCCATGCTCAAACGCAATAGAGGACTGTTCTTATTCAGGCTCAGTTCTCGATATGGTCCCTAGTATGAGCGGATCCAATGTTTCGGAAGATCAACAAGGGCTCTTCGCGCAGCTTACAGAGCCTAGAGAAACGACAATACAGGACTGGCTACTCCAGGAGGATGGCCTGCAGGTCCTTCATAACTTATATCCATCCTTGAACCAAGAGCTTCAGCGGCCCAACCCGGTGGATGGTCCTAATGGTGTGCAGATCCTTGGGCCATGTTCAGCACCTGAGCTGCACGATTGTGGGGGGGCCTTTATATCAGACAATAATTATCTGCAAGTACATAATTACTTTGCTGGTACGTGTTTCAAAATGCAATGTACATGCTAAATTCTGATTCAATGATAAGACACAACAAGCTCCGGTATGGATGATATCATTTTGGATCATTTCAAATCGCTCGCAGCTACTACAGAACTCGAACAGGCCGCTGAGGCACCCCATAAGCAAGCTGCGGCAAACCAGACTTCCAATGACCAACTACTTAACTCCGATCAACATACCAAGCCTAACTGTTCTTTCATACCAGACCAGAACCAAATGATTACACTTGCTGCGAGTAACAGTTTGCAGGATATTCCCGACACAGATCATGGCTGTCACTGCTGGAAAGAGCTATAGTTTCAGGTCCCTGATAGACAAACCATTCATGGCCTTCGTTTGTTTAGTCTTAGCTAAAAATGAGTACCCTACCGATGACTTCGTGTCAAGGTCGGATTTCGTGAAATAAAAGTCGACTGGCAGTTAATCTTCCCATTAAAGGCATCCTTGAAGATCTTGATTCTTCATTAGTAGAGCTATCTACATATAAAAGCTAAGGAGGACACCAAGTCAGGCCAAACTATCAACAATATGCCTTCGACAATAATATGATCATACTGATGTGCTGGTCAGTTAAATTGGAGTAGCGCCACTACGGCTGCGGTTAAGTAACTACACTGACTGACGAAGACTCTAGAACCCGATTGCTATCACCTTGACCCGTGCCGTTGTTATTGAGGCTTAAATTCAATTTGGCACTCATGTTCCTACAAGGATAGTGAGCACATCAATCACTCATATATTCAGGGGGAACCTACTCGCATGTCACTGCAGGGTTCATCATAGAAGACCTCAAAACGACTTGTGATGCCAGGGGAGATCGTGTCAAATCCTCCTCTGGGCTCAGTTGTATATTTGCGATAGAGTGCCGCCAAAAATGTGGTCATCTCTGCCATGGCAAGACTACAAAGGTAAGTAATTGCCTATGGTATTTTTCATTGAAGGGGTTCTCACTGCATCCCAATGCACATCCTACCCCCGCTGGAGAAGGCCCAGAAAAATCTGTTCATTTGCGTGAGATCCTGAGAAGGGTCAAGCCAGCGGTCTGGATTGAACTTCAGTGGATCTTGGAAGACATCTGCGCTTCGGTGCAGGGTATATGGTGAGATTGAAACAACGGTACGGGCGGGGATCAGATAGCCGTCAATGGTGATTGCTTCCGGTGACGATCTTGGTTCAGATGCTGGCAGTGGTGCGTAGAGCCTGAGCGTTTCTTTGATAACTGCCTCCGTGTAGGACAACTTGTCAGCTACTTCCACTCGGGGAATCCCATCAGGGTTCAAATCATTTTCAGATAGACTCCGAACTTCGTGGATAAGTTTCTGTTGGAACCTCCAGTGTTCAGGGCGAGAAAGTGACCAGATGGTGAACATCAAAGTGTCGCTTGTGGTATCAATACCGCCATCGAGCTGGTCTGCGCATTCAGACGCAATGTCAAGGTCGTCCAAGCCGCCATCTTTCATAGTGCGATGATGTTTCCATAGCCTTGAAATAAGAGACGACTGTGCTTCCTTTTCAGCAATTGAGGCATCAGCAAATGCCTGGAAAGCCTTGGTTGCGTGGAGCTTGATACTTGTGTATGGGGTTGGCTTCTGCATTGGGTAAAATGGGCGAGCAATGCAACCGATGATCCCAGTCCGCGAGTATAGCCACGCTGTGAGTTTGGGATGGTGAACAGTAAACCATGACAATGTGCGACTACCGGTGGCGAGGATATCATGAAGAAGAGCACGGTCTTCCTCCACACCATCTAGACATGCTGTCTTCCCAAAATCACCGTAGAGGAATTTCGTGATGTTATCCAAGGAAAAGTAATGTAAGGTAGTAAAAATGTTATGAGATCGACCCTCTCTTTCCAAAAGTTCCATATACTTTCTGACCTTCGTTTCAATCATATGCGCGTTGGCTCCTTTCAGCATTGCAGATTTGGCATAGGCGTGAGCAAATAGTTTCTTCCGTTCGGCATGCTGCTTCACTGTATTGAATGAGAACATGTTCTTCCGCCCGTATATCGCGAACATATGGTAGAAGTCGGTCCTTTCGAAGCCGCTCCCTGCGCCATATATTGCGCGCAACGCAGAGAGGCTGTTGAAAGCCACTTCATTTGGACCGACGCGAACTACTGGACCGTATGTCTCATGAAGCGCGTGGATCTTGCGGGTGCGGGTGCCCTTGTAATCCTCGTACGCAAGTCTCCATTTGGTTAAGGCAAAGGACTTGGGCCCTGGGATTCGCGCCAGAGGACTCAAGAACAGTGTCCAACAGATGTAATACACGAGAAAGGCTACACTTCCTGTAGCGATTGCAGCGATAGTCATGGTCATTTCAATGCAGATGGCAGGAGGAAACTTGGGATTTCCTTGAATTGTACTTCCTAGTCAAGTGTTTTCCTTCCAGCTCCCTATCTGAAGAATGGGATACGGCGGTCAGCGGCGTTATTTCATATAGCCGGCATCTGGTTGGAGAACATCGATATCTTTGAAATGATATGGTGACGCACAGAGCAGCCGTAGGGGCGGTTAGAATCGGATGCATGCGGGGTGATAATTCAAACACGCCATATCATTTTAAAGATACTGATCTTCTCCAACTTAATCGTACTGCTGACCCCGCACTCCACGAGAGGAGACCTGCAAGTGGGTCCCCGATAACGGAACAATGGGAGTTGATAGTGCTTGAAGGACATGCCCAGTTAGTTGCTTAGGGTTGGACTTTGTCATGATGATGTGTAAACCGCTTCGTCAATGGATATAATCTCCTCTTCCCAGTTCAGCGCCTACACAATGATATCTTTATTCAAGTCAGACACAACCATTGGTACGGCGTGGAAGCTCTTTATGATGTCTTTCAGGAGAGACGCGTTCTCTTTTAGGGCTTTGTTGGTTTCTTTCCTCGCAGAACATACGGTTAACATACGTTAATGTTAATCGTGCCTTTCGTAACGACCACGGATGTTCGATCAATGGCTCCTGGTATCTCTAGTGCCCGGCAACAGGGCCAGTTGCTCTTTCCCGCCTAAAAAGGAATGGTTTACGCGCCACTAAATTGCACATCAGCATCCCGCATGCTCTCAGTGACCTCTAACCACGTCGCTCCAATGGCCAACGGAAGCAAGGTTCTTGACCGGATCATGCTGAAAGGCCTTAAACTTGAGAATGTTGATCAAGACAGTACTGAACAGTGGAGACCTGAAGCCGTGGCCTCGCACGTTGAAGTCCAAGCTGGAATTATATAGGAAGCCCATTATCTTTGCCAGAGATTGCGTCAAACTAGGGGCAAATACAACAGCCGGATGAAGGTCTCTCTCCACGGATAATGTGGCGGAATGTCGCGCGTAATCTTCACCTGCGGGAGTCCAAATATCGTCCGGATCAGGTTCCTTGATAGGCGGGTCAAGGAGGATTTTCCCATCCTCCTTGACCTATGCAAGCCCACGTCCATAGATGCTCAGCCTAATGTACAATAATCTCTGAGACTCCATAGCTATCTGGACCTGACAAGATCGGAACGGAATTCTGAGCATTGGCCATTTGCTAGGTTGACTTCGGCCGGTTCACGTAACGAACTGCAAAACCATCTTATATGAGTTTACACAGTCGTTAATATTGCCTTTGCTTCTTGTTCCGGTCTCAATTTTTCGACCGACCTATTAGCTCACCTTTTCTACCGACGCCTCCTTCACTCCTGTTCTTCCCCCTCCACATCATTACTTATTAGAAGGATAGCCTGCTTATTAAAGGCTGCAAGTAACCACCCATTTACGTAGACTAAGCTATAAGCAGCTATTTACCAACCTCCTGAGCTTGAATCGCCTGTTCTTCCATCCCAGCTACAGAAACTGCGTCCCGAGCATTGCAATAGACAGGCGACCACATCACTACCTCCGTGGCAAGTACACTCCTCACCGTATCATCTGTGGAAAGAGCCAAAGTCCGAGAAAATCCCATATTAAATCTTTCGTCGAGATGTAGATTGTGGTCGCCTTCGGGGTTCGGACGACGTTCATGCTTCGCCACTGTAGCGGATCTCGGTGGTCGGGGCTTGGCTCCAGCCCTAGATTGGAATAAATACATCGTACATCGCGTTTCAGTCTTCTATCGCTGAAAGAGTGGGGGATATTGGTTCAATCTCAATAAATCATAAGAAGACATAATACCCTTAAGTTACAACTTTGACTCTGAAAGCACTATCAATGGCATCCATTCTCACGCTGCATCGAGTGACCACTCTCGAAGAATTGGAACCGCTATATCACATCGGAGCAGACGCCTTCCGAGATGACCCATGTATGAACTGGTTCTACCCTGGTGGTCGCGATCATCCAGATGACTTTGTGGTGCTGTGGAAGAATATTCTACAGATGGAGTTCTTCGACAAGGGGAAATTCATCCTTGCCGCCACCATCCGGGATCCCGATGATGACGATGAGAGAGGCCTGGGCAGGGTAGTAGGATTTGCAGTATGGGAACGGAATGGAGTTTGCGATGCGGCCAGGAGCTGGCAAGGGGGTAGTCTTTCCAAACGTATGCCGTTGGGCCTCTGAGGCGCTTGTTTATTCATATAATCCTGTTTATGTTCTCGGACTAATGAGGCTATATCTAATCCAGGGCTGAAACGATTCAACCTCAACTTCAAGATCGCTTATACGTTCCATCTGGACACACCAAAAAGATCCATATCCTGGCCAAAGCTAAATCACTATGTACATGAGCTCAAGTTAGCGAAGGATAGTCAACCGACTGAGTCGTGGTACCTGAGTATTTTGGCCGTTAGCTCAAAGGCTCAGGGACAAGGAGTTGGAAGGAAATTGCTTCAATGGGGAATTGATCGGTCGGAGGAAGAGAATATCCCAGCTACTTTGGTAGCAACTAACGCAGGGCTTCACTTATATGAAAGTACGGGGTTTGGACGCACGGGGTGGCTGTTTTTCGATGATGAGCGGCAGAAACAAACCATTATGAGGAGGGATGTACGACTGACTTGATTGTTCTGTGACTCAGGCAATAGCAAATAGTTGTAATAGATCTTTACTCTAGGTTTAGCTCCAGTTATACTGTTTTTCCCATCATATTCTTAAGCTACCTATCAAATATTGTAAAAGAGCATAGCGTCTGCATTGCGATACAACTGGTACATCTTATCCTGACTATTCGGGTCGCCCATCTCCAACCTGATGACCCGGCTTGAAGTTTCCGTAGCACGCCTGTTGATACATAGCTTTCTCCTTGAGTTTGGGTACAGCATTTAGGAAATGTGTGACCTTGCAAAACCCATTCTTTGAATGTTCACATCCGACTACATCAGAAATCGGGAGTGGCGCACCATTCAACACGAAGCGGATATAGTCGGTCGTGTTTTGGGTATCGGACAGGTCTGGATTGGTATAAAGAATATTATCTAACTTGTCGAGGCTCGCTTCTTCAGGACAGGTCCAAACTTCGGAGATTAGGCGTGCTCCAAAAGGCGCCATCTTGTTTAACTGAAAGCTCCGAGGGACGGCATGAGCTACCTTTGAAGGCATACCTTCGGGCCCATAATTAAAATATTGGAGTCCCAGAGCAGTAATGGTTCCGATAATGACTTTGTCATGAGTCATGTCCATGTACAGGGGCTGGTTTACCGGAAACGTAGCGGAGTGATTATCATAGGTAATGTTGATACTGGTATCGCTTGAATCGATTAATTTTCTCTCGAGCCTGGCAGCAAGCTCGAGAAGATATCCGATACCTTGCGCTCTTCCCATAGGGGAACCAAACGCAGAGGCGCCGTAAAGTTGTATATCGAGGTTATAGGCGAAGTCGAGCCATTCTTGTTCGCCAAAGAGACCACAGAATGATGAGCTACCTAAGGTTGCATATTCATATGGGCAAAGGTTCATCATCGCCAGCACATCGGAATTTGTCAAATTGAAGTCCTCTGGAAAATACTTCGATAGTCTCGCGAGAGGATCTTTCACCATTCTAGGGATGAATCTCTCAGACGCATGTGTTCTATATATATGTTAGAACTTCAAGTGAAGTGTCCAGTAGAAGACCCACGGAATTCAGCGTACCCTTCTTTCAGATCACCTGGGCAGGAATGTTCAGCTGCAAGTGTATTATTCAGACCGTTGCCCTCGGGGATTACCACGAGATTGTACGAGGAATTGGCATGGCCGGGCCCGAAGAAACCAGCTACTCGATCAGCAACTCGGGTCAATGGATTAATGAAGATTAAATGGACTGACTTAACCACCACTTCGCACTCTGTAAGACTCTCTGCTTGTCCGTCGTCCTAAAAGTTGGCTTCGCTCTTCGAGTTCCATTTGGATATACGTTCAACTTTGGATCCCAAACTGCCATTCCAGGAGGCGCTCGATACACCATACGTCCATACTTTGACCATATATCTGCCCCAGAACTTGCCTCTGTTGCAGTACCCGTGGCAAGCAAGATATCACGACCGAGGAGATACTTCCAATTTTTCAAAAAGGTCAAAGGTCCTGTGCCGACCGAGACATTGTGGTCGCTCTTATACCTCTTCAGCTTCTTGCTAAATGTCTCCATCCCCTCTCCATCAAACCAGGAGGATTCGGGATAGCGCTCTGCATGTCTATGCAAAACATGAACTTGCGATAGTTCGCAACCACGCGGAACACCCTTCGGGACTCTGAATCCATCAGCTTCTTTGTAGGGACTGAGATTGGCCCAGCTGCTAGTTATATCAAAATGGGACGAATATTGAGGGCTTTTTGGTCCGGCGGCCGTGTCTATCGAGCTGGATGAAGGTGCATCGCGAGTGAATGCCAAGAACGCAGCCAGAACAATTTGGGGGTTCAGCCAGTGGAGCATTTTTTTTTCTCTCGTCTTTTGTGTTATGGTTCTTATGGGGCAAGGAGATGGGGAATCACATCAGCGTGGGGAAACTCCCGGCAGACGTCATAACATATGCACGTCATCGGCTCTCGGAGCGGGAAAGCAAAACAAACCAATATAGGGCTTTGCGTATCATATGGGAAAGATGAAAAGGTATAGAAGAACAAAAAGGATAACCAAAGACAGAAATGAAGTTAAATAGATATATAATGATGCCTTAACCAATATTGATTGACCTTCATAATGACTAAAAGCCTTCCCTACAGCTGCTGGCTTTCTGGAAGATACAAGAACGTATCTACTAGTTAGGTGTGGTGTGTTTATAGTCCATCATCTTCACATTATGAAATTGTTGACATATGAAAGTGTCTTAGTAGATCGGATAACGTACAACTCATCTTTTAGCATTGGCCTAGCTTGAGCGCCGTAGTCTAACTTCCTTGAATACCAAGGATTTGCTGGTATATCGGGTATCTATATCTGACCATCAGCGTGTATCCGTGATATGCTCTCATCGTGCTCTGCCAATTTGACATTAACTTCCTTATACTGGTAGCTTTACTTACTTGAGGTTGATATTAGCCAGAGAGAAGTTATCAGCCATTAATATGGTACATCAACGGTACACCACCCACAGCGAGGACTTCAAGGGGAGAGACATATAGACGAATAGTAAGGAAGTCAGCATGGCTCATGTGATGGGCTGGGGAATCCTATTTCTTTGCTGTCTTTCGGTTTTAATTATCTAGTGGTTTATGCAGCTTTCTCGCTACCTTCACTACATTAACTTATAAAAATGCGAGCTCTACCGTCCAATAATTCGTCCAATTGGCGTTTTATATCACAAGTAGTCTCTTTTAGCGGCCCTTCGCTCTAGTATATGGGACTTGAGGTTTTCCGAATAGCCAAGCGAAAGACTTTCTACGATCTGCAGTCATAAAAAAGGTGCCACAGAATGACACCCGTCCCCGCCCATGGTCTAGCTCTGTCTGATTCAATTACACGCGGGGTCATGAATTGTATAAAATCATTACGTGCGCCTGGCAAAGGTCTGGATGGGTCTTTCGTATTGCAAAGTAAGTATTCCACGTTATACAGTGGGCATTTCTAGCCGTCCTTTGTTTTCCGATGGTTGGAGGTCATATAGGATAATATGAACCCTACACGGGTTGCATAGTCTTGAAGTAACGTTCTTCATTCAGCTATCATACCAGCGCACTGGCCTCTTGGGTCAGCTTGCTCATTGCCATTGAAACTAATGGTGCAACGCCAGTCATCCGGGAGCCCGATAACCATAAGATGGGCCCACAATCTCCAGACTGGAAACCTTAAGCCGGCTGCTGTGCAAATCTTCGTTCTTAATATCATATACAAGGGTACCTGGCCGCTTGATCCGCACGTTCCTGTGCTATCTAAGAGGCTGGGCTTGTCGTGGTTTAAGGTGTCAACAGGGCTTACGGTGTTATTTTACCTTGATTCGAATTGTGACTAAATACGCATAGATGTGCTCATTTATGCAGACACGAAGCAACAGCTCGTACAGCAGGAGGATGACGTTAAAAGTCCGAGACTTGTATGCCGGTCAGTTGTAATATGGCCTGCAGCAAAACCTAAGTCATCTACGTAATTACCACTGCCTTATTCCATACCATACATCGCAGAAGGAGGCTTACCCGCTCTTGTAAGATAGCAGTTAGTAGCCCGTGCTGCGAACATTCCCGTGCATCGAAAAAAGCGTTAAACGAATATCACTTTCCGACATTACAAAAGCTAGTGACTTATTTGTACAGCAAGACAAACGATCATTTTCATATCGCTTTCCTTCCTACAAGTGTTGCCTATTTGTACTCACCACTGCCCGTATGCTTAAACGCAAACATTGAGTAGTCGGAATTTCATATTGCACTCCCATGATGATGGCAATTCTATCGACATTCAAGATGGGGAACCTGATAGAGACTGGCGTCTATGCCGTTCTTGGTACCTTTGGAGTTGCTCTTCTGTTTGGGTTGGTTGTCTTCATGTCCGACTACCTAGATGGCTGGCTCAGGAGAAGGGCTCTGGGTGACATTCCTTTTGTAGATGAGGGAAGCAATATGAGTGCATGTTTGAGATGGTGGAGCCGGAGGTTTGAAGCTGAAAAAGAGTACGCAAAAGCTTATGAGCTGGTAAGTGAATGTGTCATCTCACCCTGTCACTGGGTGCTGTCAAACCAACATCCATCTAACACATGTACAGTACAGCAAGAGAGGTAAACCATATGCAACGAGAGTCAAAAACAATGATCACGGCATCGTGCTTCCTCTGAATTCAACCAAGGAATGGCGTTCCTTACCAAACGATCAACTGAGCTTTCTGCATGCATTGTCGGAGGTAATCGCCTGATTTCAGATAGAGATGGGCATTGTATTCTAACCAAAATGTGTAGTTCGCCGATCTGTATATGCATACAAATGTAACCGATAGGACACCTTTGCATGCAGTGCATTATTGCAACAACACTAATACACTAAGTACGCATCAGTCCTTATAGGTAGCAAGGTGTATAATACCATTGCCAAGCACTAAAACACTCTGTAGGCCGGTTTAATCGTCATATCGTTGATGCCACATGTAGAACTCTGCCATTGATTGCTGGCACGCCTACAGATCATGGTAAGCGACTCATCCAAGTTCGATAACCTCTTATTAACTTAATGGAGTAGAATGGAAGCAAGTGAATGTATTTTACAGTATACTTTCGTTGTGCTCAACGGTTGCGATGTCTGTGGTCCTCGGACCGGAATTCACCATGGACACATCTCTCATACAAACTATCATGATGTACAATCGTGCGATAATGCCCAGCTGTGCTGAACGAACTAGCTACCCCCGTATCCTCCGTCCATTTGTATGGCGCCTCTCACCACTCTGTCTTGCAATGCAGTCGAATCTCTCAAAGGCAAAGATGAATCTGATCCCAGAAATAAAGCACCGCATCGGTATTGCACGTTCGAAGAAAGGGTTAATAGAGAATGGTGGCCCAATGTCTCTCTTGGATGGCCTCATTGAGATGGCATTCGAAAAAGGCAGTTTGAGTCGCAGTAGCGATCGCGGTGATGATCGTCAGCAGGCAAATTTATTGGCCGAGGAGATCATGTTTTATCATTTTGAGCTGTCCTCGCCCATTGCATTCTTCATAACCTTCAATCTGTACGTGATTATGAACCACAAGGAATACTTGGCTCCTCTCCGAGAGGAGATTAGCGAGGCCTCCAAACGGTCCGGTGGGAGCTTAACACTCGATACCTTGAAGCACGCCCCAAGGTTGGAGAGTTTCGTCAAGGAGACATGTCGTTTGTACGATATTTCATGCTGTAAATTCTTCTTCTACATTCAGCCTTTCACTTTATCTCTCTTCTCTTCTTCTCATTTTATCAAATAGCAACTGACCAGCATTCAACCCGTCTTCTAGTAACCAGCTTCCGCCGCGTCATGAAACCAGTTCACCTGGAGTCTATAAATTTATCTCTAAACGCAGGTACCATAATTATGTCACCTGGTAGAGATGTCCATCTTGACCCAGAGTATTATGAAAACCCAACCACGTTCGATGGTTACCGCTTCTACGATGCCAGTCGTGGAACCTGTACTCCGCATATATCTACCACCTCCCCGACATTCCTCACATTCTCTCACGGAATAAGTGCCTGTCCGGCACGGGTCCTTGCGACTCAAATCACTCGAGTTATCTTTATATTGTTCCTTCTCAAATATGATGTGGAACTCGCACATGAAGAGATGCCATCGTATGGCATCGCAGATGGGCCAGTGTATCTCCCTAATCCCTCGGTCATGATGCGAGTAAGGACCCGCCAAAAAGGCGCCTTAGGACTGTGAAACTATGTCTCCAATATCGTATTTAATCGTATATCTGGGGTAATTATTGGTTTGAAGTCTGGTATCAGATAGCATTACTGTGTCCTGGCTTGACTCGGGTATGGGTTTGGCGAATGTGTTATCTGCTTTCCTCAATTAGCTCTTTTTCACAAATTACAATGCTACTACCCCCCGACAGTATGCATTTATGTATCCTACCTTTGCTATCTTTTTTTTTTTTTATGAAAAGGAGGTAGAACGATAGGATTTGCATGTTAGTTTGATACCGTAAGTCCAGTTTTCTAGATATTTTCGTGAAATGCGAGCGCTGGTGGAACTTTTGCCACTGAAAGGGCCATGCTGCGGTTAGGGTTCCGTATATGCAAAAGACACAGGGATTGTCCACCGTTAGGTGACACAGCAGACCATTACGCGAATTGTAATCCTGACTTACTAAAGCTCGTACCATGAGCAATGATCTCCTTGGCTGGTAGAGACTGGCATATAAACTATTCCTCTCGGTGAAAGATAACATTCATCCTCCGCCACCCAAAACACTGTTCCCTCATTCCTTCTTCCTTTGTCCTGTGACACTCTTTGCCAGATATTAGTAATTCGATCATGCAAGAAGCTCTGACTACAGATCTGCCCGCCTCCCATAATATCCATGACAGTCGCTTTGCCTCCCTGTATGAATTGGGTGGTAAGATTACGGAGCTATTTGCCAAAGAGCTGATTTCTCAGTCAGGCTTGCCTCTGTCAAGTCAGGATCCTTTAGTAATCCTTGACCTTGCCTGTGGAACGGGTGCTGTCTCAAGCGTGCTTCACCATACTATCGGTAACGACAAGAAGGGTAACTGGCAGTTGACCTGTGGTGATATGTCAGACAATATGCTTCATTATACTAGACTGAAGATGCTGCAGGAAGCATGGCATAATGCCGAAGTGAAGATCGTGAATGCACAAGACACTCGGCTGCCAAGTGCACACTATACCCATGTGTTCACAGCCTTTGGTGAGTAAACCTAGGAAACTTGTGCAAGCGAAAGGACATCCTAGGAGTATTGACCAACGGGATTTCTAGCTTTTAATCTCTTTCCTGATGATAGGTCTGCCATGAAAGGTAGGGCCGTTGGATACACTCTCATGATTGTGACAGGCATAATTTCACTAATAACTTAGTTCAGAATGCTTCAGAATACTTCAACCAGGTGGCATCTTAGCAATCTCCACATGGAAGAGCAGTCAGTCGTTCAATTCATAGTCAAGTCTATTTGCTTACACATAGATGCTAAAATGTGATATGTACGCCCAAAGCGATCTGGGTGTGCACACTTAGTGCTGCCATTACCAGCTTGTCCAGTAATCTTCCAGCTCCGTCAGAGAAAGAGATTTACGGAGTATACAATGTCGGCTGGGACAAGGAGTCATCTGTGCGCACTAAGTTTGAGCAAGCCGGATTCAATGAGATCGAAGTCCGAACGGTGAAAAAGGAATATTTGGTTCCCGTGGATCAGTTTGCCAAAAGCTGCACCATCCTTATTCCCATCATGGTGAGCATTTTCTGGACGCAGGAGCAGCGAGAACTGTACGAGTCCGAGTTGCCAATGGTCATTCATCGCTATGTTGAGGGGATTTACGGGAGGGAAGGCATGGCTTCCATGGAGGCTGAAGCGATCATTGCTACAGGCCGTAAGCCTTGACTTGCTTGTAAGGTTGAATACAGAGTCCTAAGCATTGTAGGTATCCATGTCTATGTATTTATGTCGTGATTTTCTGGTCGAGGCTAGGTGTCCTAGTACAGAGCGGTAGCATCCAGACCGTTTTTACTGCATTTACCTAAGTCAGAATCTCATACAATAATGAAGATACCCAACAAAGCCAATATATATAGTCACACCAACGGTAGACCCTACAGTTCTATGGCGACCCGGAAATCTCCCACATCCTCCCGCTAGAGCAGGTAAGCTTTATGACTTCATGTCGCGATGTATACCGCTTTCTGGCGTGATCGCGGTGAATCATCTTTCTAAAGATGATTAAATATCGTCGCATTATACCTATTCTACATTACCTTGTCAACTTTGTCAAGTAGAGTTCGCCAAATACCCCCCAATCTTCTGTTCTTTAAAAAAGAAAATTCCATCTTAATTATACGCAAATACCAGTCAATCAACGTTCAAATATTGTATTAATCAAGCTATAGAGTAAGTAACTAGCGGAACCAACAGTCACTTAGAAAGGAAACGCCATCATTCATTAAGCAATTAATAAGGAAGTATGATCACTTGAGCCGCGCCTCAAGGAGACCGTGGCAGTTTCCAGCAATTTGATAAACTTCTCTGACTTCAAGCCCAGCTAAATCAAGAACTTCTTCCCAATCCTTTAATGTTCTCTGTTTAGCACCAAGGTTCATCATAACCATCTCCATCCATCCTTCCTCGACCCCGGCGTTCACATGAGGAACAATGATTTCCTCAATAAGAAGCCGGGACTTCTCTGGCTGCATTGCCGCTGCGACGTTCTTCAGGATCTCGACAATACTGTCCTGAGGCCAATTATGGAGGCAGCGGCGAATTAGATAGGTAAGAGCTCCTAATGGGAGTGGTTTCATTATGCTTGGATCACTACATATCCAGATCTCTGGGGAGAGTATCTTACCTCGAACAGGTTGCTCCTCAAAGAAATTATATGCCATGTTCTCAATTCCATCGCCAAGTGGATCCGCATTTTGGATCACATGTGCCTGATCCTGAAGGATGAATCTGCCAGAAAGACTACCACAGTGAGACCGAATGCGAGAAATTCCCTTCCCCGTACCACCGCCGATATCCACCGCAACCACTGTGGTGGGAGTAGGATGCAAGTCTGAGAGACTTTCCCAGGGGAAGAGATCGATCATCCACAACTCAGTCATTGCCTGCAATGTCATACCATCATTGAAAGATGCCATTCTCGTGGGCCGCTCAGAGAGGTATGCCCACATGCTCTTTCCATTCGTGTCATGGGCATACGTGTATGGATTATCACTAGTAGATGTTGGTTCCCTCCATGAATTGCGTTTCAGGAATTCATGCATCTTAAGATGCGCTGGCATATGCTCATCCATTCTAAAGTAGTGCTATATCAGCCTACCATTAGCATGTGTTGTAATTGCATGGGCACTTACGCAAAGCGAAACATACCCCGAATTGCAGGGTTGAGGTAGGCTTCTGAAAACGGAGTGTGTCTATATTGACGCGGTCCAGTCTCTTCAAAAAGAGCGGAGTTCCTCATTAATCGGGCTAATTTCCAATTAGCTAATTGACAAATATTGTGGGATATGAGTGCATCACGCACCTAGGAGAGCTTCGTCCACCTCTAGCTCTTCCGCAAGCTCCTTCGTACTCCGGGCCTCACCACCGGTGGGAAGCATATCAAATGCCCCCATTTCCAACAACGACCGGGTACATGCTAGATGGGCCGTCTAACAGTATGTGTTAGGGATCACGATGATGTGGGGGACACAAAAAGGGTAGTCTTACCCTCTCAAAGCAAGTGGCAACAGCATCTATTGGGCCCTGCGCTATCTGGAGGAACTTGTAGGCCTCCAGTACGAGATTGTCGTGCACAGTCTGATTGGCACTATGGTCTTTTATACTTCCGTCGTGTTCAATAAGAAGTCTCGACTGACATTCACTCGCGGCAGCATTAAGTCTCCCCAGGGCCGCTGTAATCGATTGGAGATACTGGTCCATCTCTTCAGGAGCTCCCATGATTGGGGCAATTATTTTGAATTCGGATAGACCAAGTCGTCAGAGAGAAGTAGTTTATGTTTGGGGTATTAGTAGGCAGTATGAAAGAGAATTTAAATACGTAGATATACTTGGGCCTCTAGGAATTGCTACTTCACGACACTAGTACACTTCTAGTATACTTATTATACAATTTCTTGGACCATTCTAGAAATCAGCCAACAACATATAATACCTCACATGTGAAACTGCCGAAGTGCATATATGTCATAGTACGTTGGTCATTTTTGAAATTTGGTGGGCTATCCTTACAGACCTACGAAGCCAATATTCGTCATCACTCATTGACACTCGGCGATTGTATTCTGTATCTATTTCCTTCTATAGTCCACAGCTGGGCCAGGTTACTTGTCCCTTAGCCTTATCGGTGTATAAGCCCCCAGTCTATCAGAGAGAAGGTCTACTGCAACTATATCCAGGATCCCCTGTCTACCCCTTTAAGGGTCCTTAAGGGTCTTCTGGAGTGGCTAGGACCTACATCATCTAATAAGTACAAGATATAAAGAAAACATACCTCGTATTCTCAGTTGCTTTTTTGATGCCATAGGCCGTTTTGCAATTCGAATTCAATAATTACACATGGCCCGGCCACCGGGACTCGACTTTCAAAGGTCACTGCATCAGCGCCTTGGCTTGTCGGACATGCAATGCAGATACCGACTCATGCAGCACACACGCACGGCTTTGATCACTCTGCCTGCACGTCCCTTATGCTGTTGCGAATCTGGCCAGAAGTGAGTCTGAAGATATTTCTCGCAACAAATGATGTGTCAAATAGTGCTGCTTCCTGGGTTTCCGTCAAAGAATAACTCTAAACTTCTGGACCAGCACCCGGCGTATCCGCCGCTATGATGGTACGTCTCCAAGCTTCTACGGGCCTGGCCTGATTTGGAATTGTGATGTGCTTTCTCAAATGTATGACTTGAAGCATACCTGGATAGTATTTCACTGGCATCGTTTGCTTGTGATATGCGCCACTTCGATTGTATTCAGTATAGGACGGGCCACATCTCGATGAGCACAGTATCTAGGACAACGCTAACGGAGGCTAGTGCTGACCTTGCCTTCACTGAACACCTGTCAGATGGAGCCTCTTCTGGTGCGTAATTTTCTCGAATAGGAAAATGATAGATGGTTCCATAGTGGGACATATATGTGAGGATGTCAACTCTGGAGCGCTGAACAACATCCCGCTATTCTGTCCTTTTTGATCGGTTGTTGAACTCACACAGACCTAGCTCTCGTGGTAAGGACATGACCAGGAAGGTGGCCAGATGTAACCCAGGATCTTTGCGTATGTGAAATATCAAAGATATTGTAGCGGATGGCGTGCAATGGCCCTTAATTCGTGGTACAGTGAATTCACAGCCTGTATAGACACATCTCGCAACATAGTATATTACGAGGTACGGTCATAAAGAGACCTACGCTTGATCAATCGCGGCACCATGTGCTGTACATGTTTGACTATCACTCCACCCTGAAGTCCATATTCCAAACAATATGCGAATTTTCCATTTCAACAACAAGTTTCCTCCAGATGATCTCTCGGACCTGTTCCGACGACTACGTTTGCATTCAAAGTGCCCAAACCATGTGGTCTTGGCCAGAGTGCTAGAGGAGGTAACAGATGTCGTGCGAGAGGAAATCACTAGGCTTCCGGCCGAATTGAGAAGCCTGTTGCCTCCTTTCCAATCTATCCTCGATCTTGCAGAGAGCTTCAATTGGCATCAAGGGCCCTTGTCAGGAACATTCGAGTGTGTCTTTTTGGTACTTGTGCCGGTATGCCTCTTTGTCGGGTGAGTCGACTTCTTAATGCAGAGCTCCCGCGATGAAGCAACATGGAATGGTAATAATCTTGATTAGAAATTATGAGGGTCGGCCAAATGAGTTCATCTTCCGCCGAGATACATCACTGTTTACTGGGCTCGGGCTGGGATTCTTAGCCGCTACCGCAATCGTAGCATCTCCCTCTTTATGCAACGTGCCAGCCACCGTGGCGGAGGTGGTGCGCATTGCAATGAGAACTGGTCTTCTGATATATCAGAGATCTCAGGACCTCGAACCACAATGTCTTGATGCCGCACTTGAGAGTTGGACCAGCATTGTGAAAGGTATGGGCGAGGTAGCTGTACGAGAAGGAATCGAGGAATACAACTCATCCACAGTAAGCAAAAACAGGGCATACGTAGGAGTAGAACTAACTATCACACAGGACACTCCACAACCTAGTTCAATCTACATCAGTGTAGTTGAGCCTGACGGCAGTGTCTTCATAAACGGTCCACCGTCTAGGCTACGCAAATTCTTTAGCGCGTCAGGAAAGGTGCAATCAGCTGCTCATGCTCCGTTGCCTGTATATGGGGGCCCTTGTCATGCACCACACCTATACAACCACAGCCACAGTTCCTGGGCTGTGAAGCAATGCCGTGGGAAGATTTCATCTCGTGATACCTCCCATGCGGCCCACCTTCTTTCCATGGCAGATGGTAACCCCTTAAAAGCGGGTACAGCAATAGAGCTATTTGAATCCGCCACGTATATTCTATTAACGAGCATCATTCGCTGGGGTGTTGTGGTGGAAGCCATCACAACCTCGTCGTCACTATGGGAGAAGGACATGAAGCTGCAAATTGAGATGCTCAGGCCTTCTCCTGTCGTGGATGGCTTAGTGTCTGCAATTCAGAATAGTCGCCCTGGTTGCACCGCCTGCATAGTGGACCTTGGACAGTGGATATTTTATGATACTCAGATTAATCCACACGTTCCCCACGAAAGGATCGCAGTGGTTGGCATGTCTTGCAGGCTACCTGGAGGGGCTGACGATTTAGAGTTGTTTTGGGAGCTTCTTAGGGAAGGGCGTGATGTTCACCAGAAGGTTCCAGCAGACCGATACGATGTTGATAGCCATACAGACGTTACAGGCAAGCGACCGAATACCAGTCATACTCCGTTCGGTTGCTTTGTAGATCGGCCTGGGCTCTTCGACGCCGGTTTCTTCGACATGTCTCCTCGTGAAGCAGGACAAACCGATCCAACCCATCGCCTTGCGCTCCTTACGGCCTATGAAGCTCTTGAACAGTCAGGTTATGTTCCTGATCGTACTCGATCTACCAGACGGGAAAGAGTGAGTACGATTTATGGCCAGTGCTCTGATGACTATCGTGAGTGCAACGCCGGGCAGGATATCGATATGTATTTCATTCCTGGGAACTACCGTGCCTTTGCACCAGGGAGAATCAGTTACTTCTTTAAATTCTCAGGACCCAGCTTCAATATTGACACTGCATGCTCGGCGAGTTTAGCCGCTGTTCAGATTGCTTGCTCGGTACTCTCGCGTTGCGAGGCAGATATGGTAGTCGCCGGAGGATTGAATATCCTCACAGGGTCAGATAGTTTTGCAGGCCTTAGCAAAGGTTTCTTTCTGTCTAAAACCGGGAATTGTCAGGTCTTTGATGATACTGCAGATGGCTATTGTCGTGCCGATGGGATCGGGTCTATTATACTCAAGCGACTGTCCGATGCCCTGCAAGATAACGATAATATTCTCGGCCTGATCGCAAGTAGCGCCACTAACCATTCCTCCAATGCAATTTCAATAACCCATCCACATGCTCCTACACAAGCCAATCTTTACCGCTCGACCTTGATGCAGGCTGGCGTTCGTCCACAAGACGTAGACCTGGTCGAGATGCATGGCACCGGCACCCAGGCGGGCGACGCCGCCGAGATCGAGTCAGTTACGAAGGTGTTCAGTCCAGCTGTGCCACGGCGATCACAGCCATTGCGCATTTCATCTGTCAAGGCTAATGTAGGTCACGGAGAGGCAGCAGCCGGCATTACAGCACTGATAAAATCACTCTTGATTTTTAAGCACAATGAGATTCCACCGCAAGTGTGCCACAGAACCACCTTGAATTCTGGGTTTCCCGACCTTCGACAACTTAATGTGCATATCCCCAAGGAGATCACTCCATGGCCACGTTTACCCAGTCGCAAAAGGTATATTATGGTCAACAATTTCAGCGCGGCTGGGGGAAATACCAGTCTTCTCTTGGAAGAGCCCCCGGTTAGGCCAGACCCTAAGGGGTGTCCCCAAACAAGATTCGTTGTTACTGTGTCAGCCAAGAGCACAGAGTCTCTAATATGAAATCTGGAAAGACTGCTGGCTTTTCTTAAAATGGATTCATTAGTGGATCTTGCAAGCCTTGTGTACACCACCACTGCGCGTCGTCTGCATCACAAGTATCGCATAGTGGTGCATGGGGACTCGATTCAGGAGATAGTTACATCCCTTGAGCACCATTTGTCCATCGCAGAGGCTCAGTGTGCGATTCAGAAAGCCCCAACCGTCGGCTTTGTCTTCTCCGGCCAAGGTAGCTTTTACCAAGGTGTTGGGCGCCAACTCTTCCAGGAATACCCACCCTACCGGAAGGAAATCCAACGTTTAAATGAGATATGCACATTTCACGGCTTTGACTCCATCCTCCCAGCAATCACGAGTCAAAGCTCAGATGTACTTGAGATTAGTCCATTCATGGCACAACTGGTAACAGTATGTGTTCAGATCGCCCTATGCCGCTTATGGAGAAGCCTTGGAGTGATGCCGAATGTTGTTATAGGCGCGAGCCTCGGCGAATATGCTGCACTCTACGCTGCCGGGACCCTATCAGCCAGTGATGTTATCTATCTCGTCGGGCAGCGGGCCTCGCTGATGCAGGAATTATGTACCATCAACAGTCACTCAATGCTAGCTGTCAAGGCGACGGTCGGTGAAATTCGTCACACCGTGCGGAACAGCGCATATGAAATCGCATGTATCAATGGCCCTAGAGATGTGACCCTCGCCGCCTCCGTCGAAGATATCAATGACATCCAACAGACTTTGGCGTCGCAGGGATACCGAGTCGTGAAGTTGAATGTGCCCTTTGCGTTCCACTCTTCTCAGATCGAGCCCATCCTGGAACCATATAGTAAGATTGCCCAGTCGGTCATCTTCCGGAATTTAAAAACAGCACTCATATCTCCTCTATTGGGTGACGTTGTATATGACAGCAAATCATTTTCACCATCATATCTGCGTGATAGCACTAGGGGTACTGTGCGGTTCGCTGATGCAATTGCAAAAGCTCAGGAGATGAAGCTAGTGGACTCCAAGACTGTCTGGGTTGAGATTGGGGTGCAGCCGAGTTACACCGGTGCTATGCACGCAAACATTCCGAACCTTGAGGTGATGGTACCTAGCTTGAGATCTGACGAAAGCAATTGGCATACGTTGGCTGTCAGTATGTCAGCCTTGCACAGGGCGGGCGTTCACCTTGACTGGAACACCTGGTATCGGCCCTTTGAGTCAGAACTACGCCTGCTGAACCTACCTTCGTACCAATGGAATTTAAAGAACCATTGGATTCAACATAACGGGGATTGGCTATTGCTGAAAGATAAACGTTCTAGGACAGGGCATAAGAGCTTTCCAGCCTCTGCTCCCCCGTCCTTGCGCACCGCTCTCGTGCAACAAATCTTGGAGGAATCATTCGGGAAGGATGGTGGGAGCATCGTCATTCAGTCAGATGTGACTGACGATGATTTCTTTGCCGTTGCTTTGGGACACAAAATGAGTGGTCGACCACTCGTCTCGGTGGTAAGTGGTACACTTGATTCCGACTAATCGCCAGATGCCTTTTTGACTGACACTAATTTTCAGTTCGCTTACACTGATATCGCTCTGACTATGGCGAGATATATGTATTCCAGGCTAAAACCCGGAACACAGCTCTTGGCCATGGACTTTGGTAGAGTCCGCGTCTTCCAGGGCTTAATCCCCCGGAAGGATAGGTCTAAGCCCCAGTACGTGCGAATGTGCATGCAAGCAGATTCCATGTGCTCTTCGATGCCGCTGTCATTGCATCGAGTCCTGGACGATGACACAAGTGAGGAGGAACTAGCCACTGGTGTCGTGACGTGTGGAGATCCCCGGTCATGGCGAGAAGAGTGGGCCGCTTATTCCCATCTACTGACAAGCCGTATTGAAGCGCTGCATCAGCTTGCAGACCAAGGGCTAGCAAGCCGCGTGTCAAAGGACTTGGTGTACACACTCTTCAAGAATGTTGTTGACTACGCCGAGCATTACCGTGGTATTCAATCGGTCATCATGTACGGTCTGGAAGCAGTTGCGGATGTCATTCTATCACCCAGTCAAGATAGCCGGTGGACGGCACCTCCTCATCACATCGACCCCATTACACATGTCGGAGGTCTCATTCTGAACGCTGGACCAGCCATGGACGACACCAACACAATTTATGTCATGGAAGGTTGGGAATCCATGCGATTCTCTGATCTCTTGGCAGCCGGAGAGCTGTATCGATCGTACGTTAAGATGAACCCTACCAGCGATAATTCCGGGTGTTTTTCCGGTGACGTATATATCTTGCATGGGGACCATGTGATTGGAAAGGTACACGAGATGACGCTTCGCCCATTACCTCGCATTCTCATGAGTCGGTTCTTTGACCCCCAAGACGGCCAGTGTGGGCAAACGGCTCAGCAAGAACCCTCCACTCGAGTCTCTCCAATATCGCAAGGGACAAGTTCAGCCACGACTACAGAGTCCACTCAGTCACAGAAAGATGATTCAGAAAACACGTCGCTCGTTACCTGTGAAAACGAAACCAAACCTCCAATCTCGGCATCCTGGCCTAACGCCAACAGCCAGCTTATCCGTGACGCTATATATCTAATCGCGTCCGAAACTGGGGTAGAGCCAAACGCCCTGACGGATGAAACTGAATTTTCTGCGGTTGGGGTCGATTCTCTTCTTTCGCTAGTATTGGTGGAGAAGTTTGCCCTTGAGCTAAACGTTGATTTGCAAGGTTCTTTTTCCCTGGAAACTCCAACCGTTAGTGATCTGAAAGCGCATCTCGAGGCTAACCTGATGACTATGCGCTGAGATGCGTTTTCAATGAGGCTTGGTTTACATATGTAACGTAACTCCGACATGGTTAAGTGGCAGTTAGTTTACATATCCCTACAAGGCAGACCATTAACAATTATTCTGTTGATGGAAATGTGAGGCATGAACCCATTCTTCGTCTTAAAAATCCTCCCTTCTTTCAGTAAATAAATATCACCCTTGATAACCTACAGATCAGTTTGCCTAGTCCTCTTGTAAAGAGCTCCAAACGCTATGAACGTTATCCAGAAAGCAATCAGTTGTTGGAACTTTGTTAGAGAGCTTGACCTTACAACCTATGAAGAATTAAGCACCTGGCCACTTGGATCTTAAAACCAAAAATATATTCAGGCCGCAGAACATGTCACATTTGTGGTAAACTGGTGGGAGTTGGAAAACTCTCGGTAGGTATGATGGTTATTTTTTTTTTCAAGGCATTCAGGGCGAGAGCAATACAGATCCTACTCGAAAGCAGAATCAATTACATCCGACAAATATCGCGCAATAAGAGGCTGACAGGGAAAGATAATAAGTAACATGGATTCTAATGTTTTTCGTTACCCCGATTGGTGCCTAGGTTCCAGCTAGTGATGCGATCAACCTGAATCGGACATGAACTAGGGCTGAGCCAATCATGTGTTACATATCCCGGTGATAGGTTGCTTCACATTATTAATTTTCAATTTGTCAGCATTGGCTCTATAGTTACCTATATTAACTCTTATGTATACTGATGACTTAGGCATCTTGTCCACAGATTCACAGTCTCTTTCCAAATCCCGCATTACGTTAGATCCAACCATGGCGCAGGACATCATCGACAACATCGCCGCCGAGGGCATCTCCTACTACACCCCAGCGCAGGTGCCCCCGGCAGGCACGCAAGTCGAGGGGTCAACCAAGCTCTTCAGCCCCCTCACCATCCGTGGGGTGACATTCCCCAACCGTCTGTTCCTTGCGCCGCTTTGCCAGTACTCCGCCAAAGATGGCTACGCCAATGATTGGCATTTGACTCACATTGGCGGTATCATCCAGCGCGGCCCGGGGCTCGCCATCATGGAAGCCACGGCCGTGCAGAAAGTGGGTCGCATCACACCACAAGACCTTGGTCTCTACGATGATGGCCATATCGAGCCACTAAAGCGCATCACTGAGTTTGCTCACAGTCAAAGTCAGAAGATTGCTATCCAATTGGCTCACGCAGGTCGCAAGGGCAGTGCTGTTGCACCCTGGTTGAGCGGCAATGCGATGGCTGTCAAGGAGGTCGGGGGTTGGCCGGATGACATTGTTGCCCCGTCAGCAATTCCCCAGGAGGAGGGCATCAACGCCGTTCCCAGGGCTCTGACCGGGGAGGATATCCAGGTGTTGAAGAAAGACTGGGCGGAGGCTGCGAAAAGGGCCGTTCGGGCGAATTTTGATGCTATTGAGATTCACGCCGCACATGGGTATCTTCTGCACCAGTTTTTGAGTCCTGTTAGTAATCGACGAACGGATGAGTATGGGGGTAGCTTTGAAAACAGGGTCAGAATACTTCTGGAAATTTGTGAGGGGGTTCGTGGGGTTATCCCAACCACCATGCCTCTCTTGGTCCGGATTAGTGCCACTGATTGGTTCGAGTTTGACGATAACTTGAAGAAAGAGTTTCCTGAGAGCTGGACGATTGCTCAGTCGATTCGGCTCGCTCTGCTCTTGGCCAACCACGGCGTGGACCTAGTTGATGTTAGCTCAGGTGGCGTCCATGCGAAATCCGCAATCGCCATTCGGTCCGGCCCTGGCTATCAGGTTCATTTCGCTCAAGAAATCAAGAAGGCTGTGGGCGACAAGCTACTAATATCGGCTGTTGGTGGAATTAAGACGGGGACTCTGGCAGAGAATGTGGTGCAGTCTGGTATTGATGCAGTACAGGCTGGGCGTTGGTTCCAGCAGAATCCTGGCCTGGTTCGCGCGTTCGCTAATGAGCTAGGTGTGAAGGTGAGGATGGCTACCCAGATTGATTGGAGTTTTGAGGGCCGTGGAAAGAAGGCAAAGAAAAGTTCGTTATAAGGCTGTGAGTGATTATTAGAGGATAGATGCTTCATATTAGGTCCTTCTGACTATTCTCCATGTGTCTACACCAACAAGGACGTACAGTAGAGCGAATAATCAAAAGCGAATACAGTTATATCGCTTGACTAAAGACTGAAATCAATGTACGCGAAACAGTCAACCATAAAAATGTCGTACCCAAGATTAACCAGGGTAATACGGAGCCCGTGGACTATCTATTACAGTAGCATTTCCAGATGTTAATTCTCATGAAATTAATTCATTGGACTTTTCAATAAAGCTCTATGAAATTCGTAAACAACTTCGACGGCGGTCTTTCGTTAGTATATCACTAGTACCATCTGACGGTCTATTAGAGAATTTGGGTAGCTGATCTCACTTTGAGGTAGGTTTATAACATTGTCTCTACCTTTTGGTTGATGTCTTTAGTTCCACAGTAAATCCAGTGCAGGCATAGCTTAGTTGCCAACGTAGAATTTATTGGCCAGTCAGAAGCTCCACAGTAGTAGCCGGAAGGCATAAACGAGTTGCACACTCAACATTTTTTTTAGGATCGAAGGCGATACTGTCACCAAGCTCACTTCCTTTGTTCGGATGTCTCGGATTGTCAGAAACTTCAGCTAGATCACAACTCATGCCGCGAATTCTCGGCTAGCTGCATAGATGTTCCACGAATTCCGTCGGTATTAGTGAACTACTTGCCCTCTGACCTCTTCCGCCAATCATTACACCGGATAGACCGTACGCAGTTCGTCATTGACAACCCTGTGGACGGAAAAGAGGCAACGGGGACACCCGCCGCGAAGACTTCCTTTGCTTCCAGATGCTGGCATAGTCACCCGAGGAGAACTGAACTTTAATGACAAAGAGAATGAAAGTTTGATGGAGGTTAATTATTCCACCAGCTGCTTAACGGAATATCAAGAGAGAACTCGCTCTAAAACTTGTGGGTACAGGGCTTGGGAATAGACCTTACAAAGCCCCCCAACAGGCAACATGAGAAACGTAGTAGTGTCCGCAACAGCACAGGAAGGGCCCAAGAGAGCCGAGGCAGTAGTCACACAAGTTGCACAAGGTAGTGAGGTACCTACGGAGTAGGTAGAAAATAGTAGAAATCTACAATAGGGATGGCTGAGCGTCAGGCCAGCAACAGGCGGGGAATAGGCGCCACCCTAACAAAGAAATACGTGCCAAGACGGAAGGATGTAGAATTGCTTCAAAAGGCCAAGAAAACACTGGGTAGTACTACTAGTAGTAAAGGGGGCTTGGGCAATGAATCCACAACGCAAGGTGAATCCAAAGTGCGTAGATAAATTTTGAGAGTCTCATTAGTTAAAACTAAAACCAACACCAAAACCAGCTCCCATAGCTCAGTTGGTTTAGAGCATCAAGCTTATATGACCATTGTACCTTGTACTAGGTTGTATGCGTCTCTTGGAGGTCGACGGTTCGATCCCGCCTGGGAGCACTTTTTTTTACCTCTTCCTCCTGCATTCATACGGGCCACACTTTCTCTAGCAAAGCACTCTCTAATTTGTTTTGAAGCAAGCAGCGATGTTTAGCAGCTATCGTATGTTGATGTGGAAAGTCATGAATAATGGCTTTTATACTAAATACTCAATACTTATCGTAACATTTTTCGGTGGTGTTAGAGGCCATTATATATAATCACCCGACGTGGTCATTCAAGTCATACAAAAAACATCCACTACAGTAGAGGAACTAGATATGGGTTTACTACTAGAGACACAGAAGCACTATCTTTTCCACCTTGCTCACATGTTTTTCAAATTAACATATATGTACATTCTTCTGTTATTTCTCCGCCACGCGTAGGACATTTGTAATCTCCTCTAGTGGACATTAGTGTCTTCGTTATATTTAAGCCTGGTTATTTCCCATTTTCTCTAACACGCTGGATTCTGCCGGTAGAGGGGCTCAAGTAGGAAAGCGGAATGATAAAGACTACTTCCCCAGTTATTTATCAATCTGTTTCATTCTTCCCAAACAGATAGATGTTTTAAATTCGTACATAAACCACTCCATTGTTAAGCCTTGCTGTACAGTATTTTTGTTTCTTCACTTTCTCTAGACAGATAGTTTAGATCGCCAGACATTATGAACATACATGGCATCTCGTTCGCAAGCCTCGGCCTAGTCGTACTCGACGAGATCCGCCTTCCCCATAGGAAACCGCTAACCGATATCCTTGGTGGTTCTGGCGCTTACGGTGGGCTTCCTACTTTGCACCTCGTATCAGTCAATAATTAATGGGGGACGGTGTTGATAGCCACGCTCGGTGCTCGGCTATTTCTTCCACATCCAAAAAGCCATTCCTTAGGCTGGATGGTCCATGTTGGAAGTGACTTTCCGAGACCTATCAAAGACCGTTTACAAAGCTGGGATGTGACATTGATCATAGAAAGAGAATCAAACGAACCTTCGACTAGAGGTTTACTTGAATACAAAGATACTACATTTGGACGTGCGACATACCTTTCTTCGTTAAATTTGATCAATCCCCTCCCCTACTGCCAATGCAAGCTTCTCATCATCAACTTATTTAGATGTTTTGTCTACCATACAGATAACTCTAGCTAACAAGTCTTTTAGCCAAAGAGTTCAAATACACAACACCCATCCTCGCAATGCAGGATAACAGCTTGAAGAACACTCCACTCCTGACATCCAGAGCATATCATTATCTTGAAACGCCTCAGAATATAACCACCCGTCTCTCGAGTCTCCTTGCGCTTAGGGAAAAGGCAGGCGCGCCAGAACGCCCCTTCATTATCTGGGAGCCTGCCCCATTCTCGTGTTCAGTGGTTAATCTGCAAAGTTGTCTCGACGCCGTACGTATGGTTGATGTATTCTCCCCAAATCACCTAGAATTAGCCACACTATTTGGGCAATCGCGACCAGTCGTAGCAGACAAGGATAAGATTGAGTCTCAGGCACTGCGGTTCTTAGACAGCGGCGTGGGCCCGGACGGAAAAGGTACGGTGATTGTCCGAGCAGGTGAACATGGCTGCGTCATTATGGCTCGTGATATGTCTCCTATTTGGCTACCACCATTCTACCAATCTAGACCAGGAGATAAACCAGACGCTAAGGTGGTCGATCCTACTGGCGCTGGTAATACATTTCTTGGGGCATTTGCTGCTGGGTATCTCCAGACGGGAAGTATTGTTGAGGCTGGTTGTTATGGCTCCGTTGGAGCTTCTTTTGCCTTAGAGCAGGTGGGTATGCCGGAAAGGAGCAATGATGGAGAGGAGGAACGGTGGAACGGTGCCAATGTGCTCGCAAGATTGCATGAGTATCGGAAAACTATTGGACTCCCTGATATCCGAGGTTAATGTAATCTGGGGAGGCCTTTTACGGCGTCAAGTGGATGATATATTGTAGACTAATGTAGTGTAAAAAAGCTCGGGCAGATGCAGCTGTTATGTCGCATGGTGGCTCACGGAAGTAGCATACATTTGCTTTCAGTACACTCATAGCTGAATTTAAAGACAGTATGTAGCCTCTTGTGATTACGAAGTTAAACCCTTTGGTAGGATTTTGATGTCATGGCGAACTTTTTCTAGAATCCGCCTTTAGGGTTACATTTGCCTCTGCTTCCTTTTTTGTTCTTTTCTTTATTTCTCCTGTTCACTAGCACTTAGGATTGATTACTTAGGCTACAAATTGAAACTCTCGGCGAGAAAGGCTTATTACTCCATTATATAATTATCTTACTTCAGCCGTAAAGGTAACAGGCGGGCTGAGAGAGCCTATTGTCGCAACCAAATGAAGCGAGGCCGACTTCGCTAGTGGCGAAGATAATATCAAACTGCAACTTTATGCACGCCCAACGGCACTGCCGAAACATGCCAACAACCAAACATCCGATCCTGCCTTACGTCGCATGCAATATATCCCGCAGCTCCTCCGACAGAGGATACACACATTCGACCGGAAGAAGGCCTTCCGCTTCTCCGATATCTCCCTTATCCAAGGCCCTCTTGACATCCCCCATAAGACCCGTCACGTCTGTGATCGAAACGATCCACTCATCAACGTATCGCTCAACAGCCTTCCCACTGAGCCCAATCTGAATAGACCGATACCCCAATGGCTGATGCCACAGATCTCGCTCCGGATCCCACTGTACACGAACAGGACTCTCGCGGAGACGTTGACGCCATTTGTCTTGCGCTTCGTTCTGGTTGCCAGGTACATGACTGAGGCAGGATCTTTTCAGAGCCCATTCAAAGCCCTCGCGGGTTATCTCGATCGCCAAAACACGTTCTTGGTTCGGTTTGCTGGCCCAGCCGCAGCGGTAAGCCATCCAGAGGAATGAGGGTTTGATCCAGGTCATGCGGGTGCGGGAGAATGGAGGGACGAATTTCTGGGCCCTCAGAGCGGGTTCAGCGATTTCGGGGGAGAAGGCTTGGTAAACTGTGATGGTGGATCGGGTGGATTTGGCACGGATCGCTCGGAAGGGTT
Source organism: Aspergillus caelatus (assembly GCF_009193585.1). Taxonomy (NCBI): domain Eukaryota; kingdom Fungi; phylum Ascomycota; class Eurotiomycetes; order Eurotiales; family Aspergillaceae; genus Aspergillus; species Aspergillus caelatus. The sequence continues at coordinate 93,317 of NW_022475376.1, forward strand.
GAGGGGTGGGGTTATTTGTAGCCATTGTGTCTTTATTTACGCTGTTGTAGTGGATGATATTTGCGATGTTCGTTTATTGGGAGACAACACGGGTGTAAGAATGATTAGTATCAGACAGCCTTGTCGATTTCACTTGATAGATTTCGCCAAACAATTTACGAGGCCTCATTTATCTTGGACGATCAGCACATAGTTTTATGAAAGAATGAGAAAGCGGTTTTATTGGGGAAATGAGTCAATCGATTCATATCTGTGGGGCAGAAGGTTGACTCATGCAAAGGATAACTCGTATTCAACCTGCCGCAATGGGAGGACCTCGTCTCATTCAGTGGAAGATGAAATGTTACCCTTTTGACCATCCCAGCTGCAAGGATACTCCTCGAGTATGTCAACAGAAGGTAACCCAAAGCAAGTCAGGGTACCAGCGTAAGAGCCAATTATCTCATCTATAGGGCTTTCGTTAGCACCACCATGCATCCAGAATTTGGGGTCAAGATGGGAGACTTACTGAGATTAACGTCGTGGGGGTGAACAGTGCGTCTTTGATACATTCATTAATATTAGAAAACACGATTATCCAGAGGGAAGACTTACCTCCCGTTGCAGTCACACACAATAAGCCCAGAATCAGGGCTAGGGGTGCAATCGGAGCAGTAGGCGCCCGCAAATGCCCTTCCCCTATATAAAGTATTAATAAAGCCACGAATAAGTCCAGAGGATCACACACATATAAGTTTTCCATGTAAGCCCTGCTCCGTCGGCTTTGTCGTTGATGATGTCCTAAAACAGGGCGCATTGTTCTAGTCATGCAAAGTAGACAATGTGGACTTAGAAAAAGTAACTAAGCGGATTTGGTCAGAACAGAGCATAGATCCATTGTAAGATAGTTAATCCAGTGCCGGTGATTGCGTGCCCTGTCAGGTATCAGCTCTGCACTAGGTAAAAGGAGCGACGGCTGATTTGCTCCGGAAGAGCTGGAGCCTTACAGGGGCTGGGCCCTGTTCAACATTTATACCAAAGCAGCTCAGCACACCATCTTCATTATGAACTGTTCCGTCTATAGGAATTTTGTCAGCAGGAAGGAGTACACAGCCAGGATGTTGGGTCAGGGTGGGGGACTTACTAAGTTGGAAAGGGTAGAACAGCAGATATTCTAAATGTTTTATAAAAATTTATGAATAACAGAAGTCATGCTTTTAAGAAAGGAAACTCACCATCACTACCACAAAGGCACACCAAATCCTCTTGCACTTTTCCTAGGCAATTTTCTTCAGGGTAAAATCTACACTTGACGACAATTTGCCGAGATTCCGAACCCGCTTATTAAAAGTTACTCAGGATACCCACAAGACTATTAACAGATAGAAAGCGTCCCACATACTCTTTTTCTGGTTGTATGTCATACCAAGGCTGGCTAGTAAAACACCGATCAAGATCTAAATGGCTTTATATTTGGTCTCCATCACGTTTTCTGCAATTGCCAGTCACCCAGGCTTTCTCGCTTTTTGATTGTTGCATCACATTGACAGTACAAGTGTCATAAAGCCCACCCACGGGCTTTTTAGGAATCACAATCTCAGGGGGCTCATCGGCAGCCAAAGCTGCTAGAGGGAAGAAAATGGGAGGCAGGGATAAGTGCATAGTTCCCCTAATAAAGGTAGACTAATGGATACTTTGTAAGGAGTTGTAAGAGGGATTTGCTCCAGGCGGTCCTCTGGTGGCCTCTTTATCTTATTCTCAGTAAAGTCCCCGGAAGCTCTTATTTGCACAGTTAAGAAGTGTATTCTTTCTACTGAACTCTACACTTCTCATGGGGAGGGTGTTTTGCTGAGTCTGGCTCATGGACTCTGTCATCAAGGACGGTCCAGCGCGGGCGCTTTGTTCTGGTCGGGCAAGCTGGGCAAACGCCCAGGCTTTCATAGGCACATAAAAAGGGGAATGTCAACGATTCTACGGCCACAAAGTTCGCATCAAAAGACCCTTTGTCTGGGCAATTTTAGAATACGCGAAAGTACCGGTATACTTTCATATTTATACTTGTGCATATGGGTTTCAGGGAAAACAGCAAAATCGGCCCTATCTCCCTGCATAAACACTCAGTAAAATTCGCTGGACTGAGAGTTTAGCGTACTACTGGGCATTATCTGTCCGATCCCAAGTCGGGCCCAAAGAATGCAACATGCAGCTTGACGATACACATGTGGTAACTCTAGTTAGCTCAAGTCAGAATCTTGAAGTTGCTATTACATATGGCTGCAATGCCTGCTTCATTTGCTTATTCTAGGTCTCTACCCATGATACAATTATTCCATGCTTGTATGAGCGTCTCGATTGAGATACTTTGCTGTTTAGTATTTCACCAAAGATGCAACCCGGCTGGGGATGCATAATCTAGAAAGTCAAAGTTTTTACCGGACATGTTAGATCCGCGGTCAAGCAATCACAAACACGGTCGTGCTTGGTTGTCCTTTGACAAAGCGGAGAGTTCCTTGTCCCACACACAGATTGCCGGCTTCCACAGCAACAGGTATAGTACCCATTATGGTACTCCGTAGAGAACAGGGGAATCTACCGAGTGAAACCCAAGATGCTGGTTTCCCATTGTGTTCGGTTTCCCATCCAACAAGTTATAGCACGTAAGAGTGTCCATTGTGCCATAGCAATCTGAGCCAATATCGTTCTGGTACGTAACAAAAGGACAGCTGGTTGGTGGCTTTGGTTTACAATGCCTGGTATGATACTCTCCTGGCAACGACTGCTCAAGGATGGGATCGTTATCCTGATAGCATTGTGTCCCATCAGAGCATATCTCGGTGTGATTGTCACACCATTCGACGCATCGCTTCTGCGGTTTTGGCATTCCATAGAACTGTTTCTTGGAATTCCATTTGATCTCACAAGCCTCGACATTCTGACAGGATAGCTTCCCTCCCCTTCCGCAGTCCGCGTGTACCTGGCATGGACGCCCCTTCCATATACTCATCCGTCCAGTGCCGTCTAGGACAAAGTCGGATTCGTCTTGTATAATCGAGGGATGTCCGTCTGATTGTGAGTCCGCCAGATTAGATAGAATACTGCTCGCATTGTAAGGGCTGCCTGGCACTGAAGGGTGAGTCGGCTGTGTATGATCCGTCCTTGAACCTATAGCACAAAGCGCGGGATTCTGCCATATTGCGTCTGCAGCATCCTTCCAAAGATTGGTGTAGTTGTACCAGGTTTCGGGAATGAAGAATATTCTGCAGTCCACGGCCTCGTAGAGAAATTGTAACTCTCCATCTTGTATAGGGCGACTGAAGCGTTGTATATTCCACCTACAGTTCTGGACTCTTCTCTTATTTGCAATGTATGTAGTTTCAGTGCTTAGAATTGTCTCCCTGTTACAATAGAAACTGATTTTACTTTGAAAATCTCAACGCCCCCTTACCGATCCTTTTCTGTACGATTCAAACGAACTGTTCCATATTGCTTGCAACAGCACAGTCAAAGGATTTGGTAAGATATAGTCCTCTTTCCCAATTAACTAGTGTAGTAGTTATTTGTCCCTATCCTTTTTTTTTTTGCTGGCCGATTTATCTTGTGATGCGCTTTTGAGGCGTTGTTGATCAAACATGACCTGCTAGGCAAGCAATACTATATAGCTCTATTGCAGCAGTAAACAAATAAGTAAAGATCATTAACAAGAGTATGAAACATTATCCGCCGCGAGGGGAGTATGTCAGGCCAGCACAGATTTCAACGGAATGGAGAGACGAATTGTACATAAATCATACCCAGAGGCCAAAGTCTCCATCAAAAATGATTCTCACTAGTGCGTCAAGTTTCTAAAGTGTATGCATGAGCTTTCCGCCACGAGCATCTTAGTTCTTCGTCGTCGCTGTCCTTCAAGATGCGAGAAGGGGTTGTTCAGCTACGAGAGGCGGAGAGAAGTATCTTGTTCCTCCAAACAGCCAACGACCTATCAATTACAAGATATGTTGCATCACAGCAGAACGTCATATCACACTGGGCCATAGGGAACTTGAAGATTTACTGAGTTTTCAATTACCACAGTAGAGCTTCTCGTGGAAGGCCTTGGGAATATGGCTCACATGGAGATTGATCCGGGAAGCCGACATTACTTTTACCGCTTCACTGACCGCCTTGGTTTCTTCCTTTGTTTACTCCGAGCACCCGACTGAAAGTAAGTTCTACGGATATGCGGTAATACCACAGGCGCAGGAGCAATCCAAAGACCAAATATAATATGGGTTCTTTATTGACAAGCTTACACAAAAGTCCTCTATAACTATTATGGTACAGCCATTACCAGTAAGCCCCGTGGTTGGGCAAACATTTACCATCAACAACGGTCTGCAAACTCCCATAATCTGTGGTCTTAATCTTCCCGTTCTGTTCAGCATCAAAATCAGGAAACCTTTAATTTTCCACAGAACAATAGCCAGTATACTGCTTTTTGAATAGAGTTAATGAAGTGCTTATGAGAGGAGCCTGCAAACCTTCCACGCCCTGGAAGACTACCGCATTCAGGATACTGAGAAATCCCGCCCGGGCGACAGCCAAGACATTCACCTTCCAAATAACGGGTACTAGCAAGGGTTTACTGTTTTAGGAAGTAGGATAATTATCGGTCACGTGCCCTAGTCTGGTTTTCCAGTACTGATAAAGCAGGATGTGATAGTGAAAGAAAGAAAAAAAAAAAAAAAAAAGAAGAAGAAGAAGAAGAAGAAGAAAGGAAAAGAAAGGAAAAGAAATACCTTCCCCCCGGGCCGGAGAGCCGGCAACCTTTTGGTTGCATAGAAGTTTCCAGCACAGCCATATCTAACTAGACCATCGGGGGTCTACAGGTTGAAATTACTTAGCTCTTTAATGTACTGTACTATAACCAAAATCACCTGATAGCGAGAGACATTTTCATCCATCGGGGTTGTTTTCTGATAAGCTTGGCGATAAGCGATAAGAGTCGTGGTATGGATCTCAACATCCACCAACATATCAGCTATAACCGTGGAGTTTTACGTCTGACGTGGGTTTTTGATGCTCGTTACTGGCTCTAGATATTACTATTATTGACTTTAGTAGTTGATGGGCGGTACTAGGTCTGTGGTCTGTTTATGGGGGGTTCCATCGCATTGTAGGTGAAACAATAACTTCAAGATATATATTTGGTTGAAAGGTATAGCAGGCGCAGTGAGATTGAGTCGGACTATCACGAAAGTCAGCCTACCCAAGCTGGACAAACATCATATATACAGGCATAGCGCATACCCAAAAATAAATGCTTATTCTGCACAAGCGAACATTACGATTAAAATGGAACCCTCATAATCTGATGACGATTATAGTATTTACGGCAAACGCTGGCGCCATTCGTATATGTTCTCCATACATGTTACACATTGTTAACCAAGAACATACTATTTATCAAATGAGCATATGAAGACAGAAGCTATTTTTCATTCAAACTTATATGACCATGTCAACTACAGCTGAAATCTAAGTGCTCTGTAGTCCATATCGGCATGCCGAGACTCGGCCCGATGGAATCTGGAGGCCATCAAGACACCCAACATCGCATAAACCGCCACGAGGCAGAAGAGGTCTTATGCCGAGAACATAACCAGGTGAAATTGAGCATCTCTTCCGAGCGACTAAGTCAACCAATCGCCATTCTCAGTCCGAATCGATGCCGTAACAGCAAGAAGAACCGAACACCACCATGAACAAGTGGAGCCTTGAAAAAACTCTTCATCACTCTTCATTGGCTAACTGGGGACAAGCGCGCCGGCAAACAAGCCAAACACACATGACCTCGCTTCCCACTAGCGCCCGCACTAGCGCCAGTCATCTAACATAAATACCGCCGAAGTCTCATTCATTTCGAAAATTAAGCGACTCTACGTAAGTTCCTCCCCTCCCTACATTTGGGAATCCCAGAACAAAACAATGAGCCAAACAAAGAATGATTGCTAACTTTCTTGCCTACAGTTCAAAGAATCACTTTAGAGTAGACGTCCCACCTCTGAACTCTTCTAAAGAGCTACAGAATCTCCACCCTTGCTGATGACTTCTATATCCTCAATGCCCTAAAGTGAAGCCGTGTTTACTTCCGCCTCGACGCTTGGTATCTGCGAACGACTCGCTTCGGTGAGCTTGTTCGAGTGCCTCTCGTCCAGGGAGTGGTGATGATCTTTACCTTGTCTCGATGTCTTGACTTCGGTCGGTCGGACTTGGTGGGTGTTGAGGAAGTCTGAAAGGTGTTTAGTTTCCCTTCTCTTTTTTCACTTTAATGTTGGTGATTATGTGATCGAAACCTGGAGTTTGGTTATGATACCTATTTTTATTCGAATGAAATTATTATATGCTTTTTAATCTCTTGTTTACTGTAAAATGATCCACCTAGACCACGCACTCGCCACGGCTCTAGACTCACGTAGTGATGGACTTTGCTCGCAAAACTCTTGACGACCAGCGTTTGCGCAGACTACATGTCCCCATAGGTAGGATACCTCACGTCGCTGCCTGACTTGTGACCTCTAATTCTCAGGTCTATCGTAATGTATCATTATTCCTCTAAAGGGTATCTATCTTATGGTTCTTACAGCATGACAATTCATGAATATCATTTAGCCTCCTTGGAAGTCCCCTCAGGCGCATTCGCATTGGCGTTACCTCCGCCACTTGCCTTACCACCACCACCACCGCCTTTCTTCGATCGTCCGCCGCGTCCACGCGATGATCCCGAGCCACCCTCATTTGATTTACCCCCACGACCACCATTGGCATTGGTGTTGTTATTGTTGCCACCAGCGTTGGTAGGCTGAGGCTCATTGCGGTTCTTGCCTCGGCCCTTCTCTCCACCAGGGTTAATCTTGCGTTCCAGCACCACAACTTGGCTTTGGGCGACCGATACAGGGCTGGCGGCGATCGCCTTTTGTAGTCCGTCTGGCTCTGCGAAATCAATATATCCAAAGCCCTTCTTCTTATCAATCTCTACCTTCACGACCTTGCCGAATGTCTTAAATGCCGCTTCTAACAATGGCTCCGTCACCCCCTGCGAGGGATTGGCATGCTTGAGGAAAGCTTGCGTCGCTGTAGAGGCTGCGGACGGTGCCTGTTTCCCTTTCGATTTCGAAGATTTACCCGAGGTGGGCGGAGTGCTGGCGGGAGGTGTGTTCGCTTCGGACTGGGATGTCGGCTCATTGGGCTGTGGCACGTTTCCCTTGACCTTTGCGTTCTGTGATGAGGCGCCTCTCGATGTTTTCGGGGGGGTCTCCTTCTTGCCCGATTCGGCACTCGTCGGCTCAGTTTTGGATGTATCCGTCTCCGCCGAACCGCCCTTGCCACCCTTGCGACGACCGCCAGATGGTGCCAGGCCCAAGTCTCGCTGGAGAATCTTGGCTGCGGCCGCAACGCTTCCCCGTTCCCGTCTGCGCTCCGTGGTTGGGGTAGACTGACCGGTGTCCTTGGGCGAGTTCTGTGCTGCGGCCCTCGTGGCTTGTTTGGCGACATTGGCAGCCTGTTTGTTCGCTGCTCTCACAGCTTCCTTGGTGGCTTTATCCGCCTTGGATTTCTTTTCATTTTTCTCCGGGGCCTGCGCCGTTTCCCTATCGGGCCGCTGGAGTAGTTTCTTTGCTTGAACCTTTTCCGCCTTGGTCTCCTTATCGGCTTTCGCGTGCTTCGAGGATTTGTTGGAACTATCCTTCGCTTTGTTCGCTTTCTTCTCTTTGATATATTGCACCAAAGGTGTGGTGGTCACGGTCTCCTTCTTCTCCTTCTTATCCTCAGCATCAGTGGCATTCTCGACCGTAGGCGGTTTGGTGATCGGTTGTGTAAGACTTTCGAGGAAGGCAATGAAATCGGGGTCCTGGTCAATAGTCCCTTGGCGAGCATCTTTCCGTACACGGCTCCCGGGGATTTTCGCAAACGGTGCATATTCCACGGAGGGGGGCCCCAACAGAATGGGATCGTTGAAGGTGTTTCGAGCGTCTGTGAAAGATACCTGACGAACCTTATTCGAGAATGGGATGATATGGTCGCTGGACACAACGTGAACGTAGGCACGCGAGGGTCGTGACGGCTTCGCTGGGCTGTTTCCCGAATTAGCACTCGACAATCTACATAGCACGTAGAATTAGCCGGGTACTCACTCCTTAGAAATCTTGCCCGGCTTATATTGGAACCAATCAATCTTTCCCGCTCCAATTTTCCATTCAGGGCCTATAGCAGTCTCAAACTCTGCCTGTGTTAATCCCGGAGGTAGTCTCCGCACTAGGAGCTTGAGCCGTGGTGCAGCTGGTTTGGGTGCTTTCTTAGGCGTGGGGCCGGCGGCGGCAGCGTTGGCGGCGTTCTTCTGTGTCGCTGCGATAGGGATTTGAAGAACACCTCCCGTTGATTTCCCAGCTGCAGTCTGCGTCATGGCGTAGAGCGTTTCAGAGAGATCTACACTCCGAAAGGAGTGGGATTGCGGGGGAGGGGTTCTCGAAAATGGATGGAAGACCGAGTTGGCGAAACGGGACTGTGAAAGATTTGAGAGAGAGGTAAGAGGAATGGAACCTCCAAGATGGGAGTCGATACTGAGGCTCCGGTGAAGCCGATAAGTGACAGAATGGATTGGGGAAAGAGAGGGAAGAGCAAAAAAGCAACGATAAGTCGGTTACGGGACACCAGAGGGGCCAATCACGCGACCTCGAGATACCCAACAACCACGTGTGGGGAAAAAGCGTCACTTGATCTTGATTAATGATTCAAATCCAACCTTTGCGACGTTCTAGATATTCGCCCCCCGTGCAAATAGACGATCCTTGCTCAATAATTCCTTTGCTCTCTTTTTGATCGTCCTGTCCCTGACATCTATCCTCCTATCGAAGTACCCCTCAATTCCCCCCCCTTTACTCGGCGCTTTCGTCCACTTTCACTATGGTCGATAGTAAAGTCCCGCAGCCAGGACCGGCCAAATTAAAGCGCAATGCCGGTCCCGATGAATGGTTAGAGGCTGCGAAAGATTGCAAGTATCTCTCAGAGCAGCATATGAAACAACTGTGTGAGATTGTGAAGGAGTACATGATGGAAGGTAAGCAACCTCCGTTGAATGAGATCCGTGCTTGTTCCTCCGAGGCTCACTTGTGTGCGCGCGCTTAGAATCGAACGTACAACCGGTATCGACGCCCGTCACAGTCTGCGGAGATATCCATGGCCAATTCTATGATCTACTGGAGCTGTTCCGCGTGTCGGGCGGCATGCCAGACGAGTCTATGGTCGAACCCCCGAAAACATCACCGCCTGTGATCACCTCAGCTGATATCGAGCCTCCCTCGGAAATCACGGACCCCAAGCTGCGGAAAAAGTTGAGAAACTCTGGATCTCATTCGGAAGGCGGCGACGAAACAAGCTCACAGAGAGAACGCTCTTCAAGTGCCGGAACGAACGAGGTGACGCTGAACCGGAATTTCGTCTTTTTGGGAGATTATGTCGACCGAGGATACTTTAGTCTGGAGACTTTGACATTATTACTATGCTTGAAGGCCAAGTCAGCCATACTCATGCCCGGTCTTTTGTGGAACTGGTACTAACGAATCCTTCGGTAGGTATCCGGATCGAGTAACGCTGGTGCGCGGGAATCACGAGTCCCGACAGATCACGCAAGTCTACGGCTTCTACGAAGAGTGTTTTCAGAAGTACGGCAATGCATCGGTCTGGAAAGCCTGTTGTCAGGTCTTTGACTTCATGACACTTGGGGCCATCATTGATGGCAGGGTGCTCTGTGTACATGGTGGCCTGAGCCCGGAAATCAGGACCTTGGACCAAGTTCGTGTAGTGGCAAGAGCTCAAGAGATTCCGCATGAGGGTGCTTTCTGCGACCTGGTCTGGTCCGACCCCGATGATGTAGAGACATGGGCAGTCAGCCCAAGAGGCGCTGGTACGTCATTTTCAATTCGTGAGACGCTGGTCCTTTGACTTATGCATATCTAGGTTGGCTATTTGGGGATAAGGTAGCAGATGAGTTCTGTCACGTCAATGATCTGACACTAATCGCCCGTGCGCACCAATTGGTGAATGAGGGATACAAGTACCACTTTGCGAACCAAAACGTGGTGACGGTGTGGAGTGCGCCTAACTACTGCTACCGATGTGGCAACCTGGCATCGGTCTGTGAGATTGGTGAGGATCTCAAACCGACATTCAAGCTATTTAGTGCGGTCAGCGATGACCAACGGCATGTGCCCACATCGCGGCCAGGCCGTAGCGAGTACTTCCTGTAAATTATTGCATGACTTGATTTTCGTTTAACAGTTTTCTTTTTGGGCATACGGAAGGGCATACTGTGATATGGTGAATATTCGATTCACACCCGGCGCTGGCGTTCGGAGATACCGTTCATGTGATATGCTCTGCAGAGAGTGACGGATGATAGGCACGTTATATAACGATATTAGAGCACAATTAACGATGGTCATGCTTGGAAGCTAGGACGCATATTGGATGTTTTGTCAAATGAAGTCTCATGAGGTATGAACTCGGCAAGTGGTGATGGTGATTAAGGGCTACGCCTACCGGGAAACCATCCTACAGTAAGCGAAACCGGCCAATTTGTTCGTATTCTTATTCCCTAGACATGTCCTCCATATGATGGGCTGATATGTATCTTTCTCCACAGCCGGGGCGGATATGGTGGAGGAAGACCCTGACCCGAGGGGCCGTGATGATTTGCCGTGCGGATGCCGACCCCGGAATGCATCCCGTGGATACCCCGGGATGCATTCCGGAGCCCCGAACTTAAGAATCAGATGACTGCACATGCCAGACAAACGGAAAGCTTCACAATTCTTTGGATTATTGCCCTTATTTCTTACTATAAAGCGCCGAAAGGGTACGCGCATATTCGCCAAGGCAGTCATGGTCGAGAAAGTTGACGTCCTTATCTGCGGAAGTGGATCCGCAGGCCTCTGCGCTGCTACATGGCTCGCCCGCTGTGGGATCCGCTGTAAGGTGCTTGAACGCCGCGACGGACCTATGACAATGGGGCAGGCTGATGGCGTTCAGTGCCGTACGGTCGAAATCTTTGAGAGCTTCGGAATTGGCGAAGAGTTGCTACGCGAGTCCTACCATGTCCTGGAGGTCGTCTTCTGGGCTGCTGATGGTTCCGGCGATATCAAACGTACTGGCCGAACGGCAGATACACAGCCAGGGCTATCACATCAGCCCCATGTGATTTTGAACCAGGCCCGTATTAACGGGTTATTCATCGAGTCTATGCAGCGGTTCAATAACCAGATCATTGATTACGGGTTTGACATCAAGAACATTGAGGTTGATAGTTCTCTCGTCAATGATCACCAGTCGTATCCGGTGAAGGTGACGGCTGAGAAGGAAGGGAGAACTGAGGTCTTCGAGGCGAAATATGCTCTTGTATGTTCAACCCATTTCTGAAAAGTGTCGTCGTCTTTCGTGTTCTAACGGTCTTTGCTATAGGCGTGTGATGGAGCACACAGTACTGTCCGTCGCGCACTGGGTTATAAAATGGTCGGTGATAGCAGCGACGCAGTCTGGGGTGTCATGGATATGGTACCCCGGACGGACTTCCCAGATATCCGGAAGAAAACCACCATTCGCTCCAAGGCGGGTAACTTATTGATCATTCCTCGTGAAGGCGATGCCCGCAATTTAACCCGGTTTTACATTGAGCTTCCGGCAGGGACCAAAGCCAAAGAGGTCAAGCTGGAGGATCTACAACAATCTGCTAAGGCTATCCTCAGTCAGTACAGAATTGAGTTCGCCGAGACGGTGTGGTGGTCTGCCTACGCTATTGGTCAGCGCCATGCGGACTTCTTCCACAGGGATTACCGCGTCTTCCTGGCGGGTGATGCCTGTCATACCCATTCCCCCAAGGCCGGTCAGGGCATGAATGTCAGTTTGCAGGATGGATATAATATCGGCTGGAAGCTGGCCACTGTTCTGAAAGGATTAGCGCCCCCATCCTTGCTAGAGACGTATGTCCTTGAGCGACAGAAGGTAGCTATTGACCTGATCAATTTCGACCGATATTTCTCGAAGCTTTTCTCGTCTGGTGGCCAGACATCCCCTGCCGAATTCCAGGAAGGATTCATCAAATCTGGGAAATATACTGCTGGCTTGACGGCCAAATACGATAGTTCTGCGATCACGTTTCACACCGAGGGATCAGAACAACTTTCTACTAATATTGTGACTGGCATGAGGTTACCAAGTTCTCAAGTGGTGCGGTACTGTGACTCAAAGCCCATGCAATTGATGACAGCCTTGAAGTCAGATGGTCGCTGGCGAGTCATGGCCTTTGTGGGCGACATTAGCAGACCTGAGAATAAGTCCAAGTTGAACGCAGTAAGTTTGGTAGTATTCTATTCACCTCCCGTGCTCTCGCTGATATATCCAGCTTGGAAACTACCTAAGCTCAGATGACAGCCCATTGCACCGCTTCTGCCAGAAGGATGCCGACATGGACAGCGTGATTGAGCCTATCCTAGTCGGCTATGGGAAGCGACACGGCATCGAACTGGAAGAAATTCCAGAGGCTTTCCACCCAATCGCCGGAAAGAATCAAATCAAAGGTAAGGAATCCCTATCCCCTTAAGCAAGTGGCATAAGACTCACTTAATGAATAGATCTGCACAAAATCTACTTCGACGACGAAAGTTACAACAAAGGTCACGGCCATGTATACGAGTACCTCGGTATCAGCCCCGAGAAAGGTGCAATTGTGATTGTCAGACCAGATCAATGTAGGCTTCCCCTCCCCCCCAACAATTCTATATTTTGGACGAGATTAATTGACTCTCTCAGATGTCTCGGCCGTGATTGGACTCGACGATTACCGGCAAATAGGCCGATTCTTTGAAGGGTTCTTGATCCCCCAAGGTGAACACGCCTCACCGGAAAGCAAATTATAAGGTGTTACTCGCATTGGATGTACATACTATGTGAAGTAAAGCCCATTTAGATATGACGATCATGAATAATAAAGAGCCTTCTATATGCCTAAGCACATGTATCCCACTCCCATTAATTCACCCACCATAAGAACAGTAAGGCAAGACCTCCTGATACACCATCCTCTCAGATCCAGTAACCCCCTCTCCGGAAGGGTCTCTCTTCAACAAAAGTCTTTCGACTTGGGCATTCCCAAGCCCCAAACAACTCGCTCGCCGTCTCCGAGACTCGATCAATCGCGCACCGCCCTGACTACTGACATCCCCCGCCGGAAATTCATCCTTGTAATTCTGACTTGTGAGGAAGCAAGCCTGCATAAACGCTCCCACAATAAATAACAATACAATCAACCGTCGATGCTGTAGATCCTGCTCCAAACCGGATCTACCTTGTGCTGGGATCTGGGAATCATGTCTCGGGTTGGAATCCGTCCATCCGATATCGTGGTTCTCGTATGGCGATATTGCCTGTTGCAAGCAATCCAGTCGGACTTCTTTGGGAAAAGATGAGTGGGTAGTGTACCGTTTGTTTCGTTGATGTTGGCGTCTACGGTCATATCGTGCTCGGTTGTAAAGCTCTTCTCGCAGGTCTAGGATGGGATACGGAGCTGTATTAAGTGTTGAGGATAGCCCGGGTTGACCGTTCATGAGAATAGATGCCTTTCCTGGGATTGTACTGTAGGTAATGGAGCTTGAGATGCGGTGAATATGCGAATAGGGTGTAGTGTAGCCCGTGTGAGTCGGGGGGTTCTTTATAGGGAAGACTGTATATGGCCAGCACGGAGTCTTTTTGAGATACATTGTAGTGGATGGAATACTTGGTTTTACGTATGACAATATGGGTATTTGCGGGGGATATAAAACTAACTTCACTACGAAATGGTGCAGAGTATCGTGGCTATAGCCATGCGGGTCCTGGGCCTGGGGTGGGACAAGATAGAGGAGGGGAGAGGTTTGTCTGTGTATGCATCATGTTGATCAGAGAAGATTACGATATAGTTGGCATGTGAAACTGAGTGAGTTTTGGGAATCCTGGAGGACCGCATGGTCATCATGTTATGGAGACCTGGGTGGTAGAGTACAAAGTTGTCTGCATCATCCTATAAGAGAGCGGAGAGAAAGTTGAAATTATTTAAATGCCCAAAAATAGAAAATAGAATTGCTATCTGTATAAGGAAGTAAAGTAGAGCTACTACTGTACTCATATCACCCTTGCATGAAACTGAGAAGGTTTGAGAAGATTATTCATATTGCATTTCTATATGCGGCTTTAAGGGGCTTATAGGGTGCTAACCCTACATACCATGTATTTCATATTCACGTATTATTTGACTCAGTTTGATTAGTTGTATCCTATGTCTGAGTTATGCACAGATATGGCTGAGGCATGTCCCTGATTACTAGTATAGTGTTGACATTGCTTTTTTCATATACACACGTACTCGGGAGAAAATTGATTAACGAAACTGAAATGAAGGGAGAATAAAATAAGGTCTAAATGTCATGCTATCATCCATCGTGGCATGATCCATCCTGCCAACCCGGTGATTGCTGAGTAAATCTGCCCATAGTGAGTTCGCCCACGATGATGCCCGCCAGTACTGCGCAAAAGATGCCTATGTTGAAAGTCATGACTGCTAGCATTCTGAGAATATTGATTAGTTTTATAATAACTTTACATCAATGGGACCTCACTCACAAGACATAGCCCAGCAGCGCACGGATGCCCTCTAGTAGTGATCGTCCACCGTCTTGCTGCCAACTCCATGGGCCACTTGGGGTCCATTTCCCAAAGAGTATCTTGAACCACCTCCGGACGCGTGACGGTCTTGCACTGCTGGGTACTAACTCGCTCCGCTCATCTTCATGCAACGGTGGAGGAGACGGAGGCGGTGGTGATGGTCTTTCGAATGGATCGTTCACGTTGACTTGTATGTACCGCGGAAGAGGGCTCACACGATCCTTGGGGATCTTTCTGTATCGATGCGCTGCGGGTGGCTGTCCCAAAATTGGTACGGGAAGTCCAGACGCGCGGGTTGAGTTTATCTTATTTTCTAGTTGGAACTTGAGTGCTCCAAGGAAGCGGTTGAACCAGGCAAGCAGGAACAAGAATGCCAAGGTGAGGAGATACGTGGTCATAGAATTGGTTGTCCAGATGCTGAAGAATAAAGTTACTTTCGTTCCTGATGTGAAGATGGCGGGCATCGACATGTCATGATGGCTGTGACCATGGTCATGGCCACCTGTCTCATTTTGCATTATCACATCCATAGATCAGTGGCCATAGGAAAAGAAATGTATAACATTCGGATTTCTGGAAGAGCTGGCGGAGGTCCAATTTATATTATAGTGAACTGGGCTGTTGGGCCTCTCATATGTCTCCTAGGGCTCATTTAGTGTTATATGGTTTGATTGGCAAATTGCATAAACACCACATGAGCTGGGATGAGCTGAGAATTCTGACTGGATCCTAACTTCCTTATTGTACATGTGGCGTTTCCCCCTTGTTTCTATGTCCTTTCCACCGCCAGGAGATAGGGTTTATTCATATCTTTGCTGCGGAAGCTTTACCCATTACGCAAGGTGTTAATGACGATGGTATGTTTATACCGAATTATCGTCAGAATATAAAGAGGTAAACAAGGTCGGACCTTAGACCCTGCAATAATCTGCGTCATCATAGTATTGATTTGAAAAGGCCTCATTTTCACTCATATATTGCATGGCTTAGCCAGTCTGCTGATCAAAGGTGGTTGGTTATAAGTTATCAGCGCAAATGTGCTCATTGTCTCCACCACCAATTCCTAGTCTTTTAATAGGTACAAATTCTTCGCCATGGCCAGCAACAGTATCGAGTGTAGCGCCTATTTTACTTAACGCATTGTAGGCTGCCTTTTTTTTTTTTTTTTTTTTCTATAACCATTTATCTACCATTCATTGAGTCTGCAACCCGTGCCGGTTCATATGATCTCCATAACTCAATATTAACATGACCCCCAAAGCCAAGACAGCAATACGGTCCATAATATGGACCGATTTCTTCCTCTCAAATGCCCATCTCAGTCAAATAACCCGGCATCCCTCTTCCCGATTGCCGTGGGGATGGACGGCTACTGAACAACGACACAGGTATCTTATAACTTACTGCCCGACCAGACAAAACCTTTACATTAGTTGTACTGACATGTCAAAGCATTCCATTTTTCAAGACCAACTAGTGCGGGAATGCAGGTCGTTTATTGTGGTGGAAAATACTTTTTCTTCCTCTTCTCCTTTAGATGCTCCTTGATGTGCTTTTCGTCTTGTTCATTATTAGTTGTTCGTCTAGTTTCATGACTTTCAATTACATGAATCCCCATTGCTCTAATAAGTCGCTTAGATATTTACCCTCCGTATTTGGATGTTGTCCACTTGTCTCCCCAGATATTGTAGGCTTGGAAGTCTGTTGGGCTGTTCCTTGCGCAGGTCTGAGCATAAGAGCCATACACCTCGGTTGCTTATACCGTAAAATAGATTGATGTGACTTCTGTAATAGCGATTCTGTTGACGTTCGGGAATCCAACTGCACGGCGTCACAGAGTTCAGGAGGGGAGATGCGATTTGAAGAAAAGGGAAGATAACAAAGAATGAACTGTTCGGTACAACCAATCGTCTCAGGATATGGTGGCTGTAAACGGTGAATCTTGACTTTTAAGCGCAAAAATATGGTCTTGAGCGTCCATGGTCATCGAAGAATAAAGCTAGTTATAATGAATGACGAGTAGCCCGGCCATAAGACGAGGTGCGAGATTTAGAGCTTTTCTGTCTCGACCTGTGCGACAACACCAAGGATCGTACAATATTGACCCATAGTGCTCCATGGAAAGAAGTCGCACTTGGCTTTACTGCACTGGTTACTGAAGATCATTCATATCCCCTAAGGATGACATGGCACCCTTGAACTATATAACTATGCCTTCATTTAGTATCTTGCCCGTAACGGGTATATAGTAACGTATACCACGGTCCACAGGTGTAAATTAATATTCTATATAGCATATCGTCTGTTAATCTTCATCATTACTGACATGGATCCCTTCCAATTAGAGAGCAAGCATCGTGATTCCTGAAACAGAATGCCAATCACATAAAAAATGTGGGGTAAAATCGTGTTTTTATGAGTCATCAGATCTCCGTAACCCTATGCATAAAAAAAA